>NC_045966.1:54725250-55025250 GCF_010909765.2 Amblyraja radiata
TAAACACAACTGCCCTGGTTGCATCCTGTCCTGATTTGCAATTTGAATATCCAAAAACAAAGGAGACTAGAATGTTCAAGAGTCAAGAGAGTTTATTATCATATGTCCCAGATAGGACAATGAAATTCTTGCTTTGCTTCAGCACAACAGAATATAGTAGGCATAAACGCAGAACAGATCAGTGTGTCCATATACCATTATATAAATATATACACACATCAATAAATAAAACAGATAAAGCGCAAATAAACAGATAATGGGCTATTAATGTTGAGAGTTTTGTTTGAGTTGAGTACAATAGCCTGATGGCTGAGGGGAAGAAACTGTTCCTGAACCTGGTTGTTGCAGTCTTCAGGCTCCTGTACCTTCTACCTGAAGGTAGCGGGGAGATGAGTGCGTGGCCAGGATGGTGTGGGTCCTTGATGATGCTGCTGCCAGCCTTTTTGAGGCAGCGACTGCAATAGATCCCCTCGATGGTAAGGAGGTCAGTGTTTACTACTTTCCGTAGTCTTTTTCGCTCCTGGGCACTCAAGCTGCCGAACCAAGCCACGATGCAACCGGTCAGCATGCTCTCTACTGTGCACCTGTAGAAGTTAGAGAGAGTCCTCCTTGACAAACCGACTCTCCGTAATCTTCTCAGGAAGTAGAGGCGCTGATGTGCTTCAATAGTTCAATGACCCAATGATTGATTCAATAGTTCAATGATCCAATGGTTATTTATTACATAGTGAATTTCTTTTTGCATATTTACACATGCGGGCACTGCCATGGTTTGATGCCATTTCCAAAGTGCAAAGTCCGGTCCACCTGCGTACTCGGTCTACAGGAGCAGTTCCCGATCCAGGAATGCCCCAGGCTCCTGCAGAGCCTTCCTCCGTCACCTTTGACCGGATCGGTCCATGAACCGATGACCCTCTCCTCGTCGGCCATCTTTGTGTGCATCCTGTATGTCCTGCAGCCGACTTTGCAGGTGCTAGAGACCTGACCCTGACTCACCCTCCTACTGTTCCTTGCTCCTCGCGCGCAACATCTCCAGCTCCCTCCCGGTTCTACCGCCCACCGAGCCTTCGGGCAGGATCCCAGTTGCGTCATTAGCTGACCCCCGCCGACCAACGAGACCTGGGGTGGGTCAGTGGTCCGTTGGGCCTTCAGGTGGGGTCCCACCGACCGGCAACCCTTTGGGTGTTCCAGGCGGGCACCGTGGCAGCGGCTCCACGGGAAAGCCTTCGCCGCGCAGCACCTTGGGAGTGGTAAACGTTGTCCGATCCATAAGCAGATAACCCTTTCTCACTCCTGGTACAGATAAACAAATGTGTACATGGAAGCAATGAAATCCTTTAGGATCATTGGAATTGTAGCTATGGGAGTTGTGGACACTGCTTGGTACTTCACCCATACTCACCTTCCCAATGACCAAAGGGAATGCCAGAAAGTCCTGCCTTAAGAAGTTAGCTCATATCATCAAAGGCCCACACCACCCTGGCCATACTCTCTTCTCTGCTACCATCGGGAAGAAGGTACAGGAGCCTGAAAGCCGTAACCGCCAGGTTGAAGAACAGTCCTTTCCAGCAATTATCAGGCACTTGAACATTATATACAGGGGGTGGTGAATCTGTGGAATTCTTTAGCCACAAAAGGCTGTGGAAGGCAATGTCAGTGGATATATCTAAGGCAGAGATAGATAGATTCTTGATTAGTACGGGTGTCAGGGGTTATGGGGAGAAGGCAGGAAAATGGGGTTAGGAGGGAGAGGTAGAGCAGCCACGATTGAATGTGTAAGAAAACTGCAGGTGCTGGTTTAGAAAATAAGGGTCTCGACCTGAAACATCACCCATTCCTTCTCCCTCGGCGTCACTCACACACTAACCACACCCCCACAAACACACACTAACCACCCCCCTTGATATTATATTAATATTATTCATTGGCTTCTTTTACCCCATCCCCACCCTATCCACTGACGCATAGCCCCCAACTTGCATGCGCGTCTAGAGAGGGAGGGGGGTAGAGAGAGAGGGCAGAGAGAGAAAGGGGCAGAGACAGAGAGAGAGGGACAGAGACAGAGAGAGAGAGGAGCCGAGACAGAGAGACAGGGGCAGAGGGAGAAAGGGACAAAGAGAGGGGGGGAGAGAGGGGGGGAGAGAGGGGGTGAGAGAGAGAGGGGGAGGAGAGGAGGTGGGGGACAGGGGGAGGGAGGGGAGAGGAGGGGAGGGAGGGGAGAGGGGGAAGAGAGGGGAGGGGGGGGGAGGGGGTGGGGGGAGGGGGTGGGGGGAGAGGGGGTAGAGGGAGGATGGGGGGAGGGGAGAGAGAGGAGGGGGAGAGAGGGGGGGAGGGGGGTAGAGAGGGTGGGAGGGGGAGAGGGGATAGAGAGAGGAGGGGGGAGGGGGGAGAGGGGGAGGGGGAGAGGGGGGTGGGGTAGAGGGGGAGAGAGAGAGGGGAGAGCTCTAGTACAGGGCCTGACTTGCTCGTTCTTCACTCGCAGCACAGTCTTCAGCTCTGATCTTTGGTCTTCAGTCGACAAGCCGACCGTTGAATAACAGGGGGAGGAGGGAGGGAGGGGTGGCGGGGGGGGGGGGGGGGATTGACGTTCTCACAGCGCGAGCAGACGGCAGGCAGGCAGATCCATTGTGAGGTCATCAGCGAAAAACAGGCTTTTTGATTTCAAAGTTTTATCGGATTTGAGAACATTTTGATTAATAACTCAAGAAATAATGCATGAATTTTTCAGATAAAGCGATTTTTGACCACGGGATAAATCTATACCGGATTATGTAAAAATGTTACCGTTAGCATGTCATTTGTTTCGAGAAGATGTGATCACACACGAACAGATAAATACACACACACTCTCGCACGCACGCGTGCACACACACGCACACACGCACACATAATACACATACAAGATCAGAGTTTTGTAAGGATATCTGTGTGTTTTATGTTTAAAACGTCCATCGTTCATTGTTCCATTGTATATGACAATAAATCACATGACAATAAATCACTCGTGACTCTTGCCTTGAGGGTGAGAATGTTTAATGGTTATATGCACTGACAATGGAACAATAAAACTCTTACTTACCATGACTTTACAAGTCCATTAACATAATAACAAAGAAATCTATAATAAACAATAACACAAAAGGTTATCAGTTATACTAGGTGATCTGACCATAATAGCTCAAGGATGTATAAACCTTGTAGAAAGTCTACAAGAGTTAGTTGCCGAGGTTGGGTTGTGGATAGGTTTGTGGAGGATAGTCACAAGTGCCCAGGAGTTAATGGGATGAAGCTGTTTTTGAACTTGGAGGTATTCTTTGTACCTTCTTCCTGATGGTGGCAGCGAGATTCTGGAGTAATTCCTGAGGATTGGAGGGTAGCTAATGTAACCCCACTTTTTAAAAAGGGAGGGAGAGAGAAAACGGGGAATTACAGACCAGTTAGTCTAACGTCGGTAGTGGGGAAACTGCTAGAATCAGTTATTAAAGATGGGATAGCAGCACATTTGGAAAGTGGTGAAATCATTGGACAAAGTCAGCATGGATTTATGAAAGGTAAATCATGTCTGACGAATCTTATAGAATTTTTCGAGGATGTAACTAGTAGAGTGGATAAGAGAGAACCAGTGGATGTGTTATATCTGGACTTTCAGAAGACTTTCGACAAGGTCCCACATAAGAGATTAGTATACAAACTTAAAGCACATGGTATTGGGGGTTCAGTATTGATGTGGATAGAGAACTGGCTGGCAGACAGGAAGCAAAGAGTAGGAGTAAACGGGTCCTTTTCACAATGGCAGGCAGTGACTAGTGGGGTACCGCAAGGCTCAGTTCTGGGACCCCAGCTATTTACGATATATATTAATGATTTGGACGAGGGAATTGAATGCAACATCTCCAAGTTTGCGGATGACACAAAGCTGGGGGGCAGTGTTAGCTGTGAGGAGGATGCTAGGAGGCTGCAAGGTGACTTGGATAGGCTGGGTGAGTGGGCAAATGCATGGCAGATGCAGTATAATGTGGATAAATGTGAGGTTATCCACTTTGGTGGCAAAAACAGGAAAGTAGATTATTATCTGAATGTTGGCCGATTAGGAAAGGGGGAGATGCAACGAGACCTGGGTGTCATGGTACACCAGTCATTAAAAGTAGGCATGCAGGTGCAGCAGGCAGTGAAGAAGGCGAATGGTATGTTAGCATTCATAGCAAAAGGAATTGAGTATAGGAGCAGGGAGGTTCTACTGCAGTTGTACAGGGTCTTGGTGAGACCACACCTGGAGTATTGCTTACAGTTTTGGTCTCCTAATCTGAGGAAAGACATTCTTGCCATAGAGGGAGTACAGAGAAGGTTCACCAGACTGATTCTGGGATGTCAGGACTTTCATATGAAGAAAGACTGGATAGACTCGGTTTGTACTCGCTAGAATTGAGAAGATTGAGGGGGGATCTTATAGAAACTTACAAAATTCTTAAGGGGTTGGACAGGCTAGATGCAGGAAGATTGTTCCCGATGTTGGGGAAGTCCAGGACAAGGGGTCACAGTTTAAGGATAAGGGGGAAATCTTTTAGGACCGAGATGAGGAAAACGTTTTTCACACAGAGAGTGGCGAATCTCCGGAATTCTCTGCTGCAGAAGGTAGTTGAGGCCAGTTCATTGGCTATATTTAAGAGGGAGTTAGATGTGGCCCTTGTGGCTAAAGGGATCAGGGGGTATGGAGAGAAGGCAGGTACAGGATACTGAGTTGGATGACCAGCCATGATCATATTGAATGGCGGTGCAGGCTCGAAGGGCCGAATGGCCTACTCCTGCACCTATTTTCTATGTTTCTATGTTTCTATGAGATGATAGTATAGCCAGTGTGGCGTGGGTCTACAAAGATATGAGCTGCCTTCTTGAGGCAGCAGTTCCTGAGATTCTCTTCAATGGTGGGGAGGTCAATCCCATCATGGACTGGGCAGTGTTGACCATTTTCTACAGCGTGCTTTCTGGTGACTCCCCCCCCAAGGATTTGGTTTCTTTCATGAACAAATTTGTTTATCTACAACAGGGGAGAGAAGGGGTTATCTGATGATCTCATCAGTTGTCGTTAAACTAATTTATTTCTGAAAGCGGTATTGTTGCTTTCTGGGCGTGCACACTGATCCCTTTCAGAAAATGCCACTGCACAGCTCGAATGGAAAGTGCTCCTACACACTGTTGGATTACTTCACCCATGTTGAAATCCTGACATTTCTTTTCGCCTTACAATTAGAAAATACATTTCAGACACAAGGACAGGATAACGATCAGTTTAGTTTAGTTTAGTTTAGTTTAGTTTAGTTTAGAGATACAGCGCGGAAACAGGCCCTTTCAGCCCACCGGGTCCGCGCCGACCAGCGATCCCCGCACATGAACACTATCCTACACACATTAGGGATAATTTATGCTTATACCAAGCCAATTAACCTACAAACCTGTGTAGGAAAGAACTGCAGGTGCTGGTTTAAACGGACACAAAATGCTGGAGTAACTCAGTGGGCCAGGCAGCATCTCTAGAGAGGAATGGGTGATGTTTCAGGTCGAGACCCTTCTTCTGGTCTGAAGAAGGGTCTCTACCCGAAACGTCAACCATTCCTTCTCTCCTCAGATGCTGCCTGACCCGCTGAGTTACTCCAGCATTTTGTGTCTACCTTTAACCTACAAACCTGTACGTCTTTAGAATGTGGGAGGAAACCGAAGATCTCGGAGAAAACCCACGCAGGTCACGGGGAGAACGTACAGACTCCGTACAGACAGCACCTGTAGTTGGGATCGGACCCGGGTTTCTGGCGCTGCAAGCGCTGTAAGGCAGCAACTCTACCGCTGCGCCACCGTGCCGCCCAGTTGTTGATGTGTGAAGGGTTTTGTCAGCTCTGAGGTGGGGTTCAATCCATTGCCAGTATGGAGAAACAAATGAGTGGGAGTGAAGGTCCAGAATGGAAATGCACACAGTTTGCATGGTTAAATTGTGCCTAGTTGTCTCTCCCTATGACAGGCCAGTGGATTGGTTTGGGGCTGGTGGCTTTTGCCCCAGTAACTGGGCAGATGGTCAGAATCATGGAGGAATACAGCAGTTCCAATATTCCCTCATCCAGGGACAATAGCATTCCACCACTGTATTCCTCATGGATTCACTCAATTCACTTTACGGGCAGTCACGGTGGTGCAGCGGTAGAGTTGCTGCCTTACAGCGAATGCAGCTCCAGAGACCCAGGTTCGATCCCGATTACGGATGCTCTCTGTACGGAGTTTGCACGTTCTCCCCGTGATCTGCGTGGGTTTTCTCCGACATCTTCGGTTTCCTCCCACATTCCAAAGACGTACAGGTTTGTAGGTTAATTGGCTTGGTAAATGTAAAAATTGCCCTAGTGGGTGTAGGATGGTGTTAATGTGCAGGGATCGCTGGTTGGTGCGGACCCGGTGGTCCGAAGGGTCTGTTTCCGCGCTGTATCTCTAATTAAACTAAACTAAACCAGCGCCAACCGAGCTTTAAGCTGCCATGGTTGGAAGGTTTGGAATTCCAGGCAGAAAGGTGTTTACTGCACCTTTTTACCTTTATGAAGCTTTTTTAAAGGAATCCTTAGTGCTGTTTGCCACGGGTTATCAAAGTCAATATCTTGGTGCACGGATCATTCAAGGTTTTTTTGATGGGCTTGAGTAAAGAAATGTTTTACAAATAACCCTCTCTCTAATAGACCATGGAGGGGGTGGAATGGTGTCCGTTATTGCAAATTGTCCACTATAAATGAATAAGGGGGTTAATATGTGCAGTCTTAATGGGAAAATGGCCAATAAATATACACTACACAATAAACAGGAAAGGTCACAAAATACACTGTACCTTGGGGGCAGCACGGTGGCACAAGCTTCCTCTTTGAAAGCTGCCGCCTAAGTCCTGCAATTAGCATGGGACTATTTTGCCACCTGGTTGTGGAGAACCACACAACCCCAATGCACTGAATGGAATGTAGTACGTCCAGTGACCTGAGCATTAAATGCAGGTTTAAGAAGGAACTGCAGATGCTGTAAAATCGAAGGTAGACAAAAATGCTAGAGAAACTCAGCGGGAGAAGCAGTATCTATGGAGCGAAGGAAATAGGCAACGTTTCGGGTTTTTGAAATAATTGAAATAATTTAATTGCCACACAACCAAGGTCGGTGGTATTTGAGTTGCCAGCAGTGGTACAATAATAAAGAACACAACCACAATAACAATTTTACACAAACATCCACCACAGCATTCATCACTGTGGTGGAAGGCACAGAGCTTGGCCAGTCCTCCTTCATTTTCCCCCGTGGTCGGGACCTCCACCTTCCACAGCCGTTGCTGCGGGCGTCCAGATGGTAAGGGACAAAGTCAAAGTCAAGGTGAGTCCAGGATCGGCTCTTCCCAACCAGAGACCGCGGCTTCAGGCTGGTGTAGGCCGCAGGCCGGCGGTCAAAGTTTTAAAGTACCTGCCGTGCCGCAGCCGGAAGCACCGCAGTCTGCAGGGCTGGCGGTCGAAGCTCCCCTCCAGGGGAGATTATAAGTCCATACCGCACCCGCGGCAGAAGATGGCCGCGGGCCGGCGGTGGAAGCTTCTTCTTCCCCCGGGTCCCCAACGTGAGATCCCGGGCTGTAGACGCCGCACCAGCTGGAGTTCTGCAGACCGCGGCTTCAGGCTTGAGACCCTTCTTCAGACTCAAAATGAAGGTTGATAGTTTAGGTCCAGCATTCAGGGAGGGTTGCACTGCCAGTGGTGTCTTTTTCAATCTTAATGCAAGAGTAAAAGTATACTGTGTTCTCTCAGTGGAACTAAGGAATTAGTTGAAACACATGAAAGAAAACACATCTTTTTTTCCGGGTATTTTTTTCCACCCGAAACCAGTATCACTATAACAGATTATCTAATTATTGTCAAATTGTTTTATTTGGACCAATGCTGAGTGGTAATTCTCTGCCATGTTTTCTCGTGAGAAGCAACACCATCCACTATCCATGGCCTCCTTTGAGATTATTAAAGCCTTTGAATCCATTCATCAGAGGATTTATAGTCACACTGTACGGAAACAGGTCCTTTGGCACATCAGATTGGTTATATCGAACAAGAAGCCCATTAAATAACACTGTGCAGCAATACAAAGTAACAAATCAGTAACACCTCCCCAACTTGTGAATAATTTGCATCATTCCCAGCCTATGTGTCTGTGGTCGGGGCATTTGCTGTTTCTCCTGATGTAGTTCCTTGCCAGATCCTTACACTAGGTGCAGGCTTGTCTGAGGATCCTGAATACTCCTTTTACAGCCGGCATCAGTCTGAGTAGTCAAAACGGGGACACTTGTTCCGTACATTATGGAAATGTTACTTGTGTAACATGTATGATAACATTTCCATACATAGATTTTTCACCTACACCTTTGGTCCCTCATTGTCTAAATAAATACCATTGAGGGCTTTCAGTGCAGATAAGGGTTAACAAAGCCAATGGCCAGTGTTGTGTTTGTTAATGATGGGTTGCAGGAGGCATGCCAAGGGTACAGGCACTTTAATTTCTAATAAATTAAAGTGCAGAGCAAGGATAACTGCGGGAAATCTGACGTAAGCAGGAATATATTTGTGGATCATTTGGCATCAAAGGAGGCTATGGATGACGAGTTGGAAGAGTAAAGGGTAAGGAGATATTTCAGTGGTCTCTCCTCAGGAAAGGTCACAAAATACACTGTACCTTGGGGGCAGCACGGTGGCACAAGCTTCCTCTTTGAAAGCTGCCGCCTAAGTCCTGCAATTAGCATGGGACTATTTTGCCACCTGGTTGTGGAGAACCACACAACCCCAATGCACTGAATGGAATGTAGTACGTCCAGTGACCTGAGCATTAAATGCAGGTTTAAGAAGGAACTGCAGATGCTGTAAAATCGAAGGTAGACAAAAATGCTAGAGAAACTCAGCGGGAGAAGCAGTATCTATGGAGCGAAGGAAATAGGCAACGTTTCGGGTTTTTGAAATAATTGAAATAATTTAATTGCCACACAACCAAGGTCGGTGGTATTTGAGTTGCCAGCAGTGGTACAATAATAAAGAACACAACCACAATAACAATTTTACACAAACATCCACCACAGCATTCATCACTGTGGTGGAAGGCACAGAGCTTGGCCAGTCCTCCTCCATTTTCCCCCGTGGTCGGGACCTCCACCTTCCACAGCCGTTGCTGCGGGCGTCCAGATGGTAAGGGACAAAGTCAAAGTCAAGGTGAGTCCAGGATCGGCTCTTCCCAACCAGAGACCGCGGCTTCAGGCTGGTGTAGGCCGCAGGCCGGCGGTCAAAGTTTTAAAGTACCTGCCGTGCCGCAGCCGGAAGCACCGCAGTCTGCAGGGCCGGCGGTCGAAGCTCCCCTCCAGGGGAGATTATAAGTCCATACCGCACCCGCGGCAGAAGATGGCCGCGGGCCGGCGGTGGAAGCTTCTTCTTCCCCCGGGTCCCCAACGTGAGATCCCGGGCTGTAGACGCCGCACCAGCTGGAGTTCTGCAGACCGCGGCTTCAGGCTTGAGACCCTTCTTCAGACTCAAAATGAAGGTTGATAGTTTAGGTCCAGCATTCAGGGAGGGTTGCACTGCCAGTGGTGTCTTTTTCAATCTTAATGCAAGAGTAAAAGTATACTGTGTTCTCTCAGTGGAACTAAGGAATTAGTTGAAACACATGAAAGAAAACACATCTTTTTTTCCGGGTATTTTTTTCCACCCGAAACCAGTATCACTATAACAGATTATCTAATTATTGTCAAATTGTTTTATTTGGACCAATGCTGAGTGGTAATTCTCTGCCATGTTTTCTCGTGAGAAGCAACACCATCCACTATCCATGGCCTCCTTTGAGATTATTAAAGCCTTTGAATCCATTCATCAGAGGATTTATAGTCACACTGTACGGAAACAGGTCCTTTGGCACATCAGATTGGTTATATCGAACAAGAAGCCCATTAAATAACACTGTGCAGCAATACAAAGTAACAAATCAGTAACACCTCCCCAACTTGTGAATAATTTGCATCATTCCCAGCCTATGTGTCTGTGGTCGGGGCATTTGCTGTTTCTCCTGATGTAGTTCCTTGCCAGATCCTTACACTAGGTGCAGGCTTGTCTGAGGATCCTGAATACTCCTTTTACAGCCGGCATCAGTCTGAGTAGTCAAAACGGGGACACTTGTTCCGTACATTATGGAAATGTTACTTGTGTAACATGTATGATAACATTTCCATACATAGATTTTTCACCTACACCTTTGGTCCCTCATTGTCTAAATAAATACCATTGAGGGCTTTCAGTGCAGATAAGGGTTAACAAAGCCAATGGCCAGTGTTGTGTTTGTTAATGATGGGTTGCAGGAGGCATGCCAAGGGTACAGGCACTTTAATTTCTAATAAATTAAAGTGCAGAGCAAGGATAACTGCGGGAAATCTGACGTAAGCAGGAATATATTTGTGGATCATTTGGCATCAAAGGAGGCTATGGATGACGAGTTGGAAGAGTAAAGGGTAAGGAGATATTTCAGTGGTCTCTCCTCAGAGCCTGTCCCTCCATGAGAGTAAAAGGCTCGTGTCAATGTAACGGGCCCAACACAGTTCTTTCGCACTCGATGGAATTCCTGACATTCTTTGAATCCCAGTGACTTTTGAGCTCTCAGCTTGTGCTATCCCAGGAATGTTAGGTGCCCTTTAAATCAGTCCCAGAGGCCAGCAATCTAACTGAAATACCCACACATGCACTTTAATGTTTCAATATATGGACTGTTCACCAGTGCTACTGAACCATGACTGAATAAGTAGACATCCCTAGCCTAATGCAATGGTGCTCTTTAAACTTTTGTTTGTTTTGCGTTAGAACCACACTAGTGCCATGTTCTCACTGTGCGTCTGCAGTATGTTTGACATTTCCATGGTGTTACTCTCTGTGTTGGTCTTATATTAGTGTGGGGGCACGATTAATTCAGTTTGTGATATGATAACACAATGGTCCCTGAAGACAAGTTCGCCGGTTTCCTGCAGGAAGTGGGGAGTTTAAATTTGGTTCATTAAATAAATCTGGAATAAAAAAGCATGTTGACCACAAAACACAGCGAATTTCTATAACATTTTATCTGGTTCATTTAAGTACTTTCAGGAAGTCTTTGTCGTCTTTGCCTCTCCAGCTTGGATATAACTCTGGGCCCACAGGAATGTGATTAACATCATAAGATCATAAGGTCATGCGAGAGGAGTAGAATTAGGCCATTCGGCCCATCAAGTCTACTCCGCCATTCAATCATGGCTGATCTATCTCTTCCTCCTAACCCCATTCTCCTGCCTTCTCCCCATAACCCCTGACACCCGCACTAACTTTCAAAAGACTCGCAAACTTTAGATTCAATTAGGAATAGATAATGAATTCTGCATTATTGGTGACACCCACAACCAGCGCATAGAAAAAAACTGTGTTACTGCTGCTTCAGTGAAAAGATGGCACTGTGTTCATAGACACAAAAAGCTGGAGTAACTCAGCGGGTGAGACAGCATCTCTGGAAAGAAGGAATAGGTGATGTTTTGGTTCGAGACCCTTCTTCGGACTGAGAGTCAGGGGAGAGACCCTTCTTCGGACTGAGAGTCAGGGGAGAGTGAATCCACTGAGAGGGGGAAAGCACCGTGTTCATGCTGTATAATTAATGACGGTGCTGCTATCCGCTGGGTTTAGGTTTAGTTTAGAGATACAGCGCAGAAACAGGCCCTTCGTCCCACCGAGTCCGCGCCGACCAGCGACCCCCGCACATTAACACTATCCTACTCTGGGGTCAATTTTTATATTTATATCAAGCCAATTAACCTATAAACCTGTACGTCTTTGGAGTGTGGGAGGAAACCGAAGATCTCGGAGAAAACCCACGTGGTCACAGGAAGAACGTACTAACTCCGTACAGAGAGCACCCGTGGTTCTATATTCACAACGGTGCTTGGTTGGCTGGTTGCCATTATTGTCATGTGTACTAAGATACAGTGAAAATCTTTGTTTGCATGCAAACCTGTCAAATCATACTATACATGAGCACTCAAGCTTTACACAAGTACAACAGGTAGTGCAGAGAGAAAAATACCAGCGTGTAGAATATAGTGTTATAGTATTACAGTTTCAGAGAATGTGCAGTTAGGATAGTAGAACAGGACTACATACTTATGGGAGGACCATTTAGTAGTCTGATAACAGCAGCGAAGAAGATGTTTCTGAATATGGTGGTACGTGCTTTCAAACTTTTGTATATTCTGAAAGAAGAAGGAATGACTGGGGTATAAATGGTCCTTGATTACCACATGTTGGCTGCTCCCTGGAGGCATCAAGAAATGTAGATGGAGAGAGGCTGGGTTGTGTGGTGGACTGACCTGCATCCTCAACTCTTTGCAATTTCTTCAGCTTGTGGGCAAAGCTGTTCCAAATCCATGTTGTGATGCATCCTGATAGGATGCTTTCTACGGGTCATCTGGAGACGTTGGTAAGAATTGTCTGCGGTAGTAGACGTATTGGTGTGCTTTCTTGACTGTAGCTTCAACGTGCTTGATCCAGGTCAAATTGTTGGTGATATTCATGCTAGGAAGTTGAAGCTTTCGAACATCCCCACTCCAACACCATTGATTCTGACTGATGCATGTGCACCGCCTCATTTCCCGAAGTCAATAAATAAAGGGCCTGTCCCACGAGCATGCGACTGCATGCGGCAAGCACGACCACACCGGAAGCGGGGGCCGCGCGGAGGTCGAGTGATCCCCGTACAGGGCCTGTCCCACGAGCATGCGACTGCATGCGGTGAGCGCGACCACACCGGAAGCAGGGGCCGCGCGGAGGTCGAGTGATCCCGTACGAGTTGACGTGAAGTTCGAGCGAAGTCCGCGGGAAGTTCACGCTAGGCGTACGCCATCAAGACGTTGCGCACGCCCATCGAGGCGGTGCGTACGGCCTCAATGTGGCTGCAGGCCGGCAGGCCGTTGCCACGCGGAATTTTTGGACAGTGTCAGTTTTTCGGAGCCCCGCGCGATGTCGGGACCAGCTCCGCACAACTCCATACAGCTCCGGCGATTGAAGTGGGACCGGCCCCGCGAGGCCGTACGGCTCAAACGACCACGTTAGGTCGCACTTGCCACATGCAGTCGCATGTTCGTGGGACAGGCCCTTAACTCCTTCATCTTGCTGACATTGAGGGAAACGTTGTTATGAGCTAAGTCTAAAGAGATAGAATCTGTGATAACATCTTACCCCATCTCTTTTTTCTCCTTTTGCCTTTATCCCTGTGCTGGTTATTTCTCTCTGTATCTTTTCTTCAACCAGTCTTTCTTTCTCATTGCTTCTGTGAGCTCTCATATTCCAGCTCTCTCCATCCCCTCTCGCATACCACTCTCTCTCTCTCTCTCTCTCATCTCTTTCTCTCTCCATCTCTCTTCTCGTTCTGTTGCCCCTATGTTTTTAACTCACCCATCCTGTCCCTTTCTCTCCCTCCCCAACATTTCCCCCATTTCTTTATTTATCTCCCATTTTCCTCTCCCCTCCCCCCCCTCCCATTTTCTTCCTTCATCTTTCTCTTCCTCTCTCGCTTCTTCTTCCTCTCCCTATCCCTAACCCTGCTTGTCTTTTTCTCCATGAATCCCAGTTGAATTATACCTCCTTCCTGGCTGTCATTTTATGGTCCTCAATGTCATAGAATCATAATGCCACCAAAGACCATTCAGCCCATTGAGTTCATGCTGGAACATCTCTCCAAAGCCGATACAGAGTACACTCCATCCTGACCCAACCTTTTCCCAATGCAAGGCCTGTACCCAGGAATTAAACATTGTTGCAGGGATTTGTTGGAGGGATTTGTGTGTTTAACCTGAATCTGGCTTGCACGTGGGTCTCAGTTGCCCTCTTAAGTATGAATCAGATCAGTAAAGTGCACAAAAAAAACCTCAATAACCAGTGGTCATTTTCTCAAATAAGTCATTTTATTCAGAGCTTGTCAGTATATACAGGGAAGCCCTGTTAGAGGATTCAAAGTGCTGCCTTGACTCGTTTTTTGCCTTAATGGTTACATTGTGTTAGTGGTTACATGCGGATTTTACAATCATTTAGCAGTAATCCTCTTTTCTTTGTAGTCTTTGATCCTTGTTTTAGCTCTGTGGGAGATACCTTGATCTGCTCCAACTTTTCTTTCTTTGCATAAAAAGCCATATCCCTATTTGGTCTGTAACTGGGTGTCATTGATCATCTTATCTTCTGATCAATAATATTGCATTCACCCTTGCTTACAAAGACCCTATGTTTATCTTTGCTCAAGCTAACTAGGCCTCACAATCTCTAATTATCTCCTCTCCTAACATGACCTTCAGTCTGTGTGTAGGAAAGAACTACAGATGCTGGTTTACACTGAAGATAGCCAAAAACGGTTGGACTAACTCAACGGGTCAGACAGCATCTCTGGAGAAAGTGATATTTCGGGTCTGCCCGAAACGTCACCTACTCCTTCTCTCCAAAGATGCTGCCTGACCCGCTGAGTTACTTCAGCATTTTATGACCTTCACTTTGTTGGCTTAATTTTCCATCTTGCTTTTCCAGTATGTAAGGCTCTCATATTACATGTTTGCCTGGTTGTCTTATAAATTCCCATAAATTCCCACCAACTTTGGGAATGCCATCATCAGAAGGTCCTCAGAAGTAGAAGGAAAATGCCTGACAAGGCCATTGGACCTGGGCTGCAGACGCAGCCTTGTCCATGTCATTTCTATGTTAAGAAAACAAAAATGAATAAAGGAACCACACAGACAGCCAGGTAAGCATCTCTTGGAGTATGGTATGGTTGGAAAATGTTATTTCGCCCCAGAATAATTGTCTGTATTTTGAAGATGCTTTCCTCTTATGATAAATTTATTGGGAATTTTCAGCAATTTGTTAGTTATTAATGGAATGACAGAGTATAACGTTAGTGCACTGAAGTTAAAGATTAGCCACAATCTAACAGCACATCAAACATGGCTGAATGGACTGCTCTCCTTCTATTCCTTATGTTCTTATGTTCTTATTTTACTTCCTCTTTAGTCTGCAGATCGTCACCTTTAATGCAGGCGTATAGGGTGGTCTCTCCTGGATCCTTGCTGGCATCTCCTACCTCTCCAACGGTGGTCTTAATCATCACCATATTTTCATACGAGACATCATCATCAGATACAGTCACCTGCTAGAGAAATGAATAAATTAATCGTCTGTGGAAAGGAAAGTATTAAGTTTCCAAGTGAAATCATGCCTGAATTTTCCTTTGCCTCAGTCATCTGCTACGGAAACAATTAGCCACACCTTCAGGCTTATATATCCTAGGTTCTCTTGGCTTTCTTGCCTAGAGCAGGTAAATCGCGGACCACAGGACATTGGTTTAAGGTGAAGAGGAAAAGGTTTAATAGGAATCTGGGAGGTAACTTTTTCACACAATAGAAACATAGAAACAAAGAAAATAGGTGCAGGAGTAGGCCATTCGGCCTTCGAGCCCACACCGCCATTCGATATGATCATGGCTGATCATCCAACTCAGTATCCCATCTCTGCCTTCTCTCCATACCCCCTGATCCCTTTAGCCACAAGTGTCACATCTAACTCCCTCTTAAATATAGCCAATGAACTGGCCTCAACTACCTTCTGTGCAGAGAATTCCACAGATTCACCACTCTCTGTGTAAAAAATGATTTTCTCATCTCGGTCCTAAAAGACTTCCCTCTTATCCTTAAACTGTGACCCCTAGTTCTGGACTTCCCCAACATCGGGAATAATCTTCCTGTATCTAGCCTGTCCAACCCCTTAAGAATTTTGTAAGTTTCTATAAGATCCCCCCTCAATCTTCTAAATTCTAGCGTGTACAAGCCGAGTCTATCCAGTCTTTCTTCATATGAAAGTCCTGCCATCCCAGGAATCAGTCTGGTGAACCTTCTCTGTACTCCCTCTATGGCAAGAATGTCTTTCCTCAGATTAGGAGACCAAAATTGTACGCAATACTCCAGGTGTGGTCTCACCAAGACCATGTACAACCCACCCCACACCCCTCCTCCCCTCCCACCCCACACCCTCCCGTCACACACCCCACTTCCCTCCCCCCTCCCCAACTCCCCTCCCCCACATGAAGAGGAGGGGGAGGGAGTGCTCAGGGATGAGGGGAAATGAGCCTCGCCTGCACAGTGAGGGGCTATGGGTGAGTAGTGGAATATTACGTTGGGGGAACGGGTGAGTGGTGGAATATTGCGTTGGGGAATGGGTTGCGTTGGGGTACCAGGCCTCCCGCATGACTGGGACCCAACGGCCCCCACTTAGTCTAGTGATAAATATGAGGCAGTCACCACCAATTTCCTAAAATGAATTTAGTAGAAGCTTATCCTCTTGCTTGCATAGCATATAGCATGTAGTGCCACGTCAAGCATTTGAAGCAAGTGTTATAGATACATTTCAGTTCACTTATGTTGCAAAGTAAATCAGAGAGACAGGAATAAAATTAGGTGATGATAAGACGCAGGCAGGATAGAGATAGCCCATGAGCATAATAATGGATGGGATTTATATAGCGCCTTTCTAATACTCAAGGCGCTTTACATCGCATTATTCATTCACTCGTCAGTCACACTCGGTGGTGGTAAGCTACTTCTGTAGCCACAGCTGCCCTGGGGCAGACTGACGGAAGCGTGGCTGCCAATCTGCGCCTACGGCCCCTCCGACCACCACCAATCACTCACACACATTCACACACATTCATACACAGGCAAAGGTGGGTGAAGTGTCTTGCCCAAGGACACAACGACAGTATGCACTCCAAGCGGGATTCGAACCGGCTACCTTCCGGTTGCCAGCCGAACACTTAGCCCATTGTGCCATCTGTCGGCATACACCCCGGATTGTCCCAATGACCTGATACTGAGTTTGTTGTGGTTGGGTGTCAATGGAATTACCTGTGCGTCATCAGGTTGTCCTTGATTTGGGTTGCGTCTTGCTGCTTTCAAACCCTTACGCATAGAGGCAAACCTTAAGGATGCATACTCCAAGACATCTCCAGCGCCTTTCTTCGAAAATGTCCATTTCCGTTCTCCACTCTTGGTCTTGCACAAGTTGTCATACACACCAGTGATGTCAGAATTGCTTGTTTGGCAGGCCTGCAGAAGAAACCATCACTTCAACTTATTTTCTTTAAGTGAAACCTTTTTCAAGGCATCGTACTCTTGTATGGGTCGAATACTCCTGCACCTATTTTCTATGTTTCTATAAATAATTACCATAGTGTAGAAGTTATTAAACACTTGAAATAAACCCCCAGAAAATAAAAGGCAAATTAACTGAAACACAAATAGTTTCCGGTTGGTGGCGGGACTCACGATGCAGCGGTCCCTGCAGCCTGTCTGTCTTCTTTTTATTTTTTTGTCTAGGTAAATGTAGTTGTTGTGTTTTTTCATACTGTTTTTAACTGTGTTTATGTGTGGGGCGGGGGGGAAGTTTTAAAATCTCTTCCCTGCACGGGAGACCCGACCTTTTCCCTGTCGGGTCTCCGTTGTCGTTGGGGCCTAGCACCGTGGAGCGGTCTCCAACCGGAATAACCTGGGAGCTCCAGTCGCGGAGCCTGCGGAGCTGCGGACTTACCATCGTGGAGCTGGCCGGCTTCGGAATGCGGAGAGCTGTGGTGGCTCGCTGCTGCGGCCCAACTCCGGAGCTCTGAGGCTCCAGCCGCAGGTCCGGTGGACTGTGATATCGGGAGCTCGTGGGTCCGGGTGGGAGACCGCTTTTCGGAGCTCCCGCAATGCAACTTCTCCAGCCCGTGTCGCGGGGTTGGGACGAACCGGAGCGGGGCCGTACATCACCCCGCGCGGCTTTAATGGCCGTGGGACATTCCAACGCCCGCCGGGGGCTCCAACCTTGAGACATTTAGACCTGGAGTGGGGCTGTACATCGCCCGGCGCGGTCTTAACAGCCGTGGGACTTACCATCGCCCGCCTGGGGCTTCAACACAGGAGAAAAATGGTACACAGGGGAGAGTGAGGAGGAGATTCACTGTGATGGATGTTTGTGTAAATTGAATTGCTTGTGTGTCTTGTAGGAAATGTTTTGTTTGTATGGCTGTAGAAACAGAGTTTCGTTTGAGCCTCACTGAGGTTCAAATGACATTGAATAAATTTTGTATTGTAAATCATTAAAAAGCATATTTTACCATTATTATTCTTGCAGCCTGAAAATCCCTATTCAAAAAGAATGGCTTGAGGGAGCCTGCGGCCTGTGTCTTGCTAAAGGATCTGAGATAAGATTCCCCACTCTAAATGGTGGGGCATCTCTACAAGTTCCTATTCTATGACATACCATAGATTCCATGTAGTGGACCAACTGAGCTCAGATCATTAAGTTCAGAACTTCCCTGCTTGGAATTTTTGCATTTGGATCTGCCACTAAGCTCCAGCCATTAATTTAGACATTGTTGCTCTAGATTTTTTCCGTCAACTGACAACAACATTAGATTAAAATTGGATGAAAGTCCTCAGTATCTGAAAAGATGCATTGAATAGATAGGAAGTGGTTAGCCATCCATTTTTTTGTTGCAGCCTAGTTGTTATAAATTTCATGCTCATTATTGCTCATCAATCAGACGTATCATAGGCAATGGAATTGGTTCAAGTTGCTAAGGACATTCAATGTCTTTCCTGGATCTGCCACCAGCGAACAAGGGATGGAGAAGAGTGTCACTGATTGTTGTGAAGGGTAGAGACAAATGTGACAAGGGGATAGATAGATCATGAGTTGGTGGGCTGGGACATCAGTCAGGGGAGTAATCATGGAAGAGGTATCCAACCATGCAAGCCTGGTATGTTACCATGTTACCATGCCATGTAAGTTAGGAGCAAGGAGGTCCTACTGTAGTTGTACAGGGCCCTGGTGAGACCATACCTGGAGTATTATGTGCAATTTTGGTCTCATAATTTGAGGAAGGACGTTCTTGCTATTGATGGAATGCAGCGTAGGTTCACCAGGTTAATTTCCAGGATGGCGGGACAGACATATGATGAAATAATGGGTCAACCAGGCTTGTATTCAGTGGAATTTCGAAGGATGAGAGGATTTCTTACAGAAACATATACAATTCTAAAAGGATTAGACAGGCTAGATGCAGGAACAATGTTCCAGATGTTGGGGGAGTCCAGAACCAGGGGGGTCACATTTTAAGAATTAGAGGTAGCCCATTTAGGACTGAGCTGAGGTAAAACGTTTTCACCCAGAGAGTTGTGAATCTGTGGAACTCTCTACCATAGAAGGCAGTGGGGGCTAAATCACTGGATGTTTTCAAGAGACAGTTATATTTAGCTCTGAGAGCTAAAGGAATCAAGGGATATGGGGAAAAAACAGGAACGGGGTACCGATTTTAGATGATCAGCAATGATCATATTGGGCCGAATGGTCTACTCCTGCAGCTATTTTTCTATGTTTCTATCCATCCATGCATGTGTAGGTAAGTCAGAGTTTCCTAAAGTTTGGTGAGGGTGGGGGTTTGGATGGAGAGAGGGCATGGGGGGGAGAGGAGCACATTGAGGAGGAAAGGAATTATTGATTATTTTGAATGGAAACCCTGCTCTAGTCCAGTTGTAAACATCCATAGGCTCTTTACCTTTCCATACCCAAGTATATTAGTGAACCAGACACTCGGAGGATCAAGAGGGAAAAGATAAGTTTCATTCAAATTATTTCTTTATTTCTTGGAATCTGGGTGACATTTGCAAAATGAGCCTTTATCATCCTTGAACTGAGCAGCTAATTAGGCCAGTTCACAGGGTTTAAGCGATGAAAACAATTAGAAGCAAACTGTTTCAAACATTAGGTGCAAGGGTGAAGACTATTATAAGTTTAAAGGAAATATTAGTTTAGTGATTGTAATGTGTGTTCTGTGGAGAAGATTTTTCACTCAGCTTTACCTTACTGTCTCATTATATAAATAAAGAAGGAGAGGGTGGTCATGGTGGTGCAGCGGTAGAGTTGCTGCCTTACAGCGATTGCAGCGCCGGAGACCCGGGTTCGATCCTGACTACGGGTGCTGTCTGTACGGAGTTTGTACGTTCTCCCCGTGACCTGCGTGGGTTTTCTCTGAGATCTTCGGTTTCCTCCCACACTCCAAAGACGTACAGGTTTGTAGGTTAATTGGCTTGGTAAATGTTAAAAAAAAAATTGTCCCTAGAAGTTGTAGGAGAGTGTAAATGTGCAGTAATCACTGGTCGGCGCGGACCCAGTGAGCCGAGGGCCTGTTTCTGCGCTGTATCTCTAAACTAAACTAAAAGGCAGAGGGGTTTCCCCACTTTGCTGGCAAACTTCTGTCTTTCAAAGGAAACTATGAAAGTTTGTGTTTTTGGGAACCACAAATGATTTGTTAGATTTCCATAAATAACGACCGTATTTGCAAATAAAAATCAGTAGCTGAAACGTCAGAGGTATGAACTCTGAAATGTAAGTAAATGGAATTGATATGAAATGTTACGTTCCAGCTTTTCATAACCAGGGGAAGCACAGTGGCCCAGCGGTAGAGTTTCTGTGTTGTTGCTAATAACTATAGCGAGTTTGGACGTTCTCCCCGTAACCGCATGGGTTTCACCGGGTGCTCCGGTTTCCTCCCATACTCCAAAGACGCACAGGTTTGTAGGTTAATTGGCTTTGGTAAAATTTGTAACTTGTCCCTAGTGTGTAGGATAGTGTTAGTGCACGGTCAGCAAGGACTCAGTGGGCCGAAGGGCCTCTTTCTGCACTGTATCTCCAAAACTAAAAATTAAAACTAAAAACTAACCAGGAGAGGCCTAACCTTGCGTCTGAGTGAGCCCAATGCTGCCTCTATAACCAAGTAAGGGTCATTGGGTTGCAATGGTATTGAGGAATGGCTGACCCTGCTGGGAGTTGACAACAAGAAAGGTGGAGCCATTTGGCACACTTTGATTGATGTTCTATTCATAGTCAGAGCATCATAGAGTCATACAGTGTGGAAACAGGCCCTTCAGCCCAATTTGCCCACACTGACCAACATGTCCCATCTACACTAGTCCCATTTGCCTGTGTTTGGCTCATATCACTCTAAATCTGTCCTCTCCATGTTCCTGTCTAAATGTTTCTTAAACCTGCCTCAACCACCACCTCCGGCAGCTCCTTCCATATACCCACCACCCTTTGTGTGAAATAATTACCCATCAGGTTCCTATTAAATCTTTTCCCCTCACATTAAGCCTATGCTCTCTGGTCCTCGATTCCCCTAGACTGGGCAAGAGACTCTCTCATCTATCTACCCAATCTATTCCTCTCATGATTTTGAACACATATTTGCCAGAATATTGATGGACAGAAATATCTTCTATTTGCAACTATTTGGCAGGATATTCAGGCCATGAGCAATCCCATCTTTTCTATTTTCCCTCTGCTTATATCCCTGCATCCAACTTAAGCACTTTACCATATACCCATCAACTCCCTTTAGATTGCTTTTGGAAATTAATCTTCATAAAGCGGTAAATTACAGAGACTATATTTGGGAAGTTGATGGGACCCAGAGCAACTGGTGGAAGCCCAGCCCATTACAGGCAGTACCCAACGCCAGGATTGAACATGGGACCCTGGAGCTGTGAAAAAACAGCGTTATTTGCTGACAGTATGGGAGGAAATGAAATGCCATTTTTGGTATCTGATGAAGGTACTGTTGAAGCATTAGGAGCAATGAAGGCCACTGGTGAGGCCAAATAAGAGTGAGGTCCTCATGACTGCTTTCAAATTGAATGTCTAGTTCATTTGCAGTTTAATCCTCCAACAAATTATCTCCTTCGAGCGCACATTTTTGGGAGCAGTAACAACTTCACAAACCTCTGGCAAATTCTGCATTGTTGTGTAGATAACAGGTTGAGTTTCACTTTCTTCCATTTTTCCTGAAAAAAAAAGAGAATGGACCATAAGCTGTTGTGAACTGCATTGCTCATTTAATTTGTCCCTAACTTATGGGTTCATGTCTCATGTCAGGAACTGGACCAGAAGGTCAAGGCGACCACTCCAGTGCTTAATAAGAAGGTTCCATGATCAGTGCCTCCAGTCATCAGATTAGATAGATAGATGATAGATAGATAGATAGATGATAGATAGATGATAGATAGAAGATAGATAGATAGATGATAGATAGATGATAGATAGATGATAGATAGAAGATAGATAGATAGATAGATAGATAGATAGATAGAAAGATAGATAGATAGATAGATAGATAGATAGATAGATAGATAGATAGATAGATAGATAGATAGATAGATAGATAGATAGATAGATAGATAGATAGATAGATAGATAGATAGATAGATAGATAGATAGATAGATAGATAGATAGATAGATAGATAGATAGATAGATAGATAGATATATAGATAGATAGATACATGATTGATAGATAGATGATAGATAGACAATAGATAGATGGATGGATAGACGATAGATAGATGGATGGATAAATGATAGATAGATAGATAGACAGATAGACAGATAGACGGATAGACGGATAGACGGATAGACGGATAGACGGATAGACGGATAGACGGATAGACGGATAGACGGATAGACGGATAGACGGATAGACGGATAGACGGATAGACGGATAGACAGATAGACAGATAGACAGATAGACAGACAGACAGACAGACAGATAGACAGACAGACAGACAGACAGACAGACAGACAGACAAACAATGCTGGAGGAACTCAGCAGGTGAGGCAGCATCTCTGGAGAGAAGGAATGGGCAACGTTTCGGGTCGAGCCTTCTTCAGACTGAAGAACCTAGTAATCATAATGGAATTAGGCAATTGGGCTCATCAAGTCTACTCCACCATTCAATCATGGCTGATCTATCTCTCCCTCCTAACCCCATTCTCCTGTCTTCTCCCCATAACCCCTGATGATGATAGATGATAGATGATAGATGGACAGAGAGATAGAGTGATAGAGTGATAGAGTGATAGAGTGATAGAGTGATAGAGTGATAGAGTGATAGAGTGATAGAGTGATAGAGTGATAGAGTGATAGTGATAGAGAGATAGAGAGATAGAGAGATAGAGAGATAGAGATATACAGAGATATACAGAGATAGAGATAGATACAAAATGCTGGAGGAACTCAGCAGGTGAGTCAGCATCTCTGGAGAGAAGGAATGGGCAACGTTTCGGGTCGAGCCTTCTTCAGACTGAAGATCCTAGTAATCATAGTGGAATTAGGCCATTGGGCTCATCAAGTCTAACCCGTCATACAATCATGGCTGATCTATCTCTCCCTCCTAACCCCATTCTCTTGTCTTCTCCCCATAATCTCTGATAGAAACATAGAAACATAGAAACATAGAAATTAGGTGCAGGAGTAGGCCATTCGGCCCTTCGAGCCTGCACCGCCATTCAATATGATCATGGCTGATCATCCAACTCAGTATCCCGTACCTGCCTTCTCTCCATACCCTCTGATCCCCTTAGCCACAAGGGCCACATCTAACTCCCTCTTAAATATAGCCAATGAACTGGCCTCGACTACCCTCTGTGGCAGGGAGTTCCAGAGATTCACCACTCTCTGTGTGAAAAAAGTTCTTCTCATCTCGGTTTTAAAGGATTTCCCCCTTATCTTTAAGCTGTGACCCCTTGTCCTGGACTTCCCCAACATCGGGAGCAATCTTCCTGCATCTAGCCTGTCCAACCCCTTAAGAATTTTGTAAGTTTCTGATGCCCATACTAATCAAGAATCTATCTATTTCTGCCTTAAATATATCCACTGACTTTGCCTCCACAGAATGTAGTTAATGTGTAGTCGGAATTCCTGTCGACTTGGTCGCTCTGTCCTTACAGATGGTGAAAGATTTGGGTTTCCAGGGAAGAGGTCTTGCCAAGTTGCTGTTATGATTCTTGCAGATAGTATTCCCTCTAGTTTAGCTTGTTGGTGCTTGACATAGACATATTGTATGAGGTTCTGCGTAGGAAGGAACTCAGATGCTGGTTTAAACCAAACATAGACACAAAATGCCGGTGTAACTCAACGGGTCAGGCAGCATCTGTGGAGAGAAGGAACGGGTGACATTTAGGTCGAGACCCTTCTTCTGGTCTGAAGAAGGGTCTTGGTCTAAAACGCCACCCATTCCATCTCTCTAGAGAAGCTGCCTGTCCCGTGCAGAGATGCTGCCTGTCCCGCTGAGTTACTCCAGCATTTTGTGTCTATCTTCTATATGGTGTTCTAGTTGGGCTACTAAATCATACAAACTACTTTGACCTCTCTGTATAAAGTTCAGGATAATGTGTGATTGAGTAAAAACAACAAAGTGGTTATGCCACCCTGAGTGAAGGAGATCACTGATATGGAAGATGCTGCCAGACAGGCAGCTCTAGTCTATATTGACATCAGTAGAAAACCTATGGTTGCCAGCAGGCATTGTAACGGGTGAGAAAGAAATAGATGGTGAGGAAGATAAATAGTAGAAGGGAAAGAAGCAATTGGCCAAAATAAAATCAGATAGAATAAGCCACCAAGACATGAGATGAAAAGAGAGATGGAAGGTGTGACAGTTTCAAAAGCTGAATTAATATCTCCTTCAATGAGCCAGCATATGCATCGTGGACTGAATGGTCTCTTTCTGCGAATACACAAGTGGTAAACATAAAATGCTGGAGTAACTCAGTGGGACAGGCAATGTCTCTGGATAGAAGGAATGGGTGACGTTTTGGGTCTAGACCCTTCTTCAGACACCATCCTATCCCCCCCCCGGTCGAATCCATCCCCACCTATGTCCAAGACACCTTACACGCCCTTTGTTACTTCAATGACTTTTGTTTTCCAGGCCCCTACTCCCTCCTATATTCTGTAGTCGACGAAGGGTCTCGAACCGAAATGTCACCCATTCCTTCTATCCAGATATGCCGCCTGTCCTGCTGAGTTACTCCAGCCTTTTGTGTCTATCTTCGGTGTAAACCAACATCTGCAGTTCCTTCCTGCACATGTACAAATGGTAGCAAAGAACTTACGTTTGATTATTTTTTTCCTCTGTGTCCAAAGCAAAATGCCAAAGGCGACCAGGATTGCAGCAATGGATCCTACAATTACTAGTCCCAAGATGGCACCTGAAATAGTCAATGAAACACATTTTTTTTATTGGTGGGGGAAAACTACAGTTATGTTTCTTTTCTACTTTTCAACGCCCTATGGAATGATAACTGAATCAATTCGGATGCGTTCACACAAAATTCCATGAACATAACAACACGGTAACTGACTGATAGACTTACACAATGCATGTTTTTGGGAAGACGGATGGCACAATGGGCTAAGTGTTCGGCTTGCAACCGGAAGGTAGCCGGTTCGAATCCCGCTTGGAGTGCATACTGTCATTGTGTCCTTGGGCAAGACACTTCACCCACCTTTGCCTGTGTGTGAATGTGTGTGAGTGAATGGTGGTGGTCGGAGGGGCCGTAGGCGCAGATTGGCAGCCACGCTTCCATCAGTCTGCCCCAGGGCAGCTGTGGCTACAGAAGGAGCTTACCACCCCCGAGTGTGACTGAGGAGTGAATGAATAATGCGATGTAAAGCGCCTTGAGTATTAGAAAGGCGCTATATAAATCCCATCCATTATTATTATTATTATGTTGCTACTGCTCCTCCATACAAGCAATAATAGTTCCCAACCCTACCCAACCCCTCTTTTGTTCTCCATAACTACGGGTGTCAGAGGTTTCTGGCAGAAGGCAGGAGAATGGGGTTAGGAGGGAGAGATAGATCAACCATGATTGAATGGCGGAGTAGACTAGACAGGCCGAATGGCCTAATTCTACTCCTATCACATGACCTTATGACCTTTGCATGAAGCATCAAACAGCCCGAGTGCTTCCACATGAGATTTCTGCAGTCATCACTGGGCATCAAATGGCAAGACACCGTGACAAACTTGTAAGTTCTGCACAGAGCTGGTCTGGTCTGCGTCAAGGCCACAATCCCGAGGACAGGCTGCACGGGGCAGGCTGTGTAATGCATATGGACTGTCACCAAATACCATGCCAGCTCCTTAATGGAATTCTTGGCTACCAGAAGCCATGGTGTCCAAGAAAGTGATGCAAGGATTGTATCAAAGGCAGTCTCAAACTTGCAGCTGCATTTCTGCAGGAGAGCTGGAGTCCTATGTCGAGGACAGAACTGGCTGGTGTGCTTTGACCAAAGGGCTGCATCAACCTTGAACACAGCCAACGGGATCAAGTCACCAGAGCCAGAGCACGCAGGAAGGCCTCAGCATCTGCACTGCTACAGCATCTTTCCTGTGGCTTCATCGGCCACCAAATGTGTGCCTTCAGGGCTGGTCATGCAAACCACACTAGGGCTCACCAACAAACTGTTTACACTTGATCATCCACTGATGATGATATCAGCATTGAAATTGTATTTGCTCACATGAATATTTTGGTTTAACGTGAGAGTGACCTCTGCATGCTGCAGAAAGTGACTGGGACTTTTAGCAAAGTGAGGCAACAGGAATCTAGGACATAGTCGTACTTCCATTGGATTGTATAATTTACCCTCTTTCATCTCTATCTGAGTATCTCCCATAATTCTTGCCACCAATAATGACTGTCATGCACAGGAACCCAAAATGGACACAATGATCCTTTGGCCTGAATAGGTCTGCAAACGGATTGACGTGTGTTCTATTGTTTGACACTTGATAGTAGCTGTGAAGCAAGGTGGTTAAACACATCGCATTGTTATACACTCAGTTGCACCAAACAGGCCAACCTGTCACTGAAACTGTCCATATTTGCCTGCATATTTTCTAAATTCAAAACATCCAAATCAAAACTTTGTTGATTTTCTTTAGTGGTATCTTGTAAATTGCTCAAGGCTAACTGAAATGCTGAAATAATCAGAGACTTACTCAACTGTTAGGTATAGATAGCAGAGAAGTCATTTGTGGAATGATGTTACAGAGATTATTTTTGATATGCAGTTAAATGTTTTTTTCCCCCCATTTATTCTAGGCCCATCCAATCCCTGGATCCCAGACTCCATTCATTCCCAAGGCTCATGAGAAGGGTTTCCTCTTCACATGAAATGTCGGTGGGTTTAAAATATATTCCTCTTAAAAGCTGTCAACTCAGCGGCAAAAGTGAAATCAATAAATGTTTAAATTAGACAAGGTATAATGGTTATACAATCAAGGTTAATTAATGATATTTAGATAGTTTGAATATTGCTGGCAAAGTGTTGCCTTACTTGTCCACTTAGCCTTAGGTGTGCAATTCCGATTATACAGTAGATACTTGCCCCGTGTTGACTTGAAACATCGTTCCTCTGAATGTATAAAGCCAAGTTTATTCTGAGCTCGGCATGAAACACAACCGCTTGTCATTGTTTGCAGAACCAGGGTGCTGGTGGTCCAAGTGCCATTGAGCACCTCTGCGGTCATGTCCGTGTTGTTCCAGGAAATCCTTGCGGGGGGATTAGCTTCAGCAGTACAGCGAAAACTCATCCCATCTCGGGTCAGGTTTACATGAGTAGGCTTGTCTGCAAGAACAAAATGACGTTATATATTATACATTTTCTTTCTTATTGTCCCCATAAACTCAATGTCACAAGGTTGCAGATGACAAAGTTGCGAGGATGCAAATTAGTGGTATAGTGAACAGTGAGGAAGGATATCTATGTTTACCGCAGGATCTAATTCAGCTGGGAAGGTGAGCCAAGGAATTGCTAATTGAATTTAAAGCCCCGTCCCCCGGTACGAGTTCATTACAAGAGTTCTCCCGAATTTGCCCTGATTCGAACTCGGAGATTTACGGTAATGGCCACTCGTCGGTACTCAGGGCTCTCGTGGACATTTTTCATCATGTTGAAAAATCATCACGAGTCTTCCCGTGCTTACCTGCCGTTAGCGAGTCTTCCTTAGTACCTGCCGTTAGCGTTACGAGCCGCTAAGAGATGTTCCCGAGCTCCGACGTACGCGCTACGTCCATTCTCCGTGCTTACCACGAGTTTGATCTTTTTTAAACTCGGGAGAGCTCTTGGAATGAACTCGTACCGTGGGACAGGGCTATAACTCTGACAAAGTGTGAGGTGTTGCACATTGATTTGTCGAAACAGGGCAGAACTTACAGGGAAAATGGTAGAGGGCTAGAGAGTGTTGTAGAACAGAAGGATCCTGGAGCACAGGTGTATGGTTCCCTGAAAAGGGTGATTCAGGTGGAAAGAATGGTGAAGAAGGAATAGGCATGTTTGTATTCATTGGAAAGTGTGCTGAGTACAAAGTGTGGCTTATCATGATGCAACTGTACAAGTCATCGGTGAGACCACACTTGGAATACTGTGTGCAGTTCTGGTCACCCTGCCACAAGAAGGAAATGGTGAAAAGGGAGCAAAAAAGATTCCACAGGATGTTACCTGGACTAGTGGGCTTGAGCTGTAGGGAGAGGCTGCGATGCTTTATTCTGGAGTATAGGAGGCTGACGGGTGACCTTAGCACAAAATCATGCGAGCGTGGATAAAGTAAACGCTCACCGTCTTTTTCCCCTGAGTAGAGGAGTCCAAACTAAAGGGCATCGTTTTACGGTGAAAGGGGAAAATTTAAGAGGGACCTTAGGGCCATTTATTTCACTCAAAGTGCAGTTGGCATCTGTAATTAGCTAGCAGAGGAAGCTAGAGAAGTCGATACAATTATAGGCATTTGTATAGATAAATGGACAGGAAAGGTTTAGATGAATATGGGGAAAGGCCGGCAAGTGTGGACTTGGTTAGCATGAACGTTGGACCAAAGGACCTGTTTCCCTGGCTTCTGGCTGACCATGCTGCTCGCCGTGGGTGTTCACTCTCTGCACGCTCTCCGCGGGCTGCGCACTCTGCGCGTGCTGCTCAACACACTCTGCCCCTTCAGCTTTTAATTCTCCTCGCCGCGTTATTGACAGCGGGTTCTGTAAGGGGCGGTTTTTACGATTTTTAAACCTACATAACTTTTGTACTATTGCACCGATCGGAACAAAACTTATTTGATGCAGCAAAGGAAAATGGTGAGTAAGGTGGCGAAAAATCGTAGCGCTATGGGGGATCGTTTTTGTGCAAATTGAATTACAACGCAGACTGGAAGTGGTCAAGATGAGAGTTTTAGTAATAGTATAGAAGAAGATGGTGATCTAGTGATATGGGACGGTGTTAGGGAGGTTGGGTAATGGGTATATTAGTATCGGTTAATGATTGCCACATATACTGAGATACAGTGAGAAACCTTTGCGTGCTACCCAGTCAAGTTATGTCATACATAAGTGCAATCAAACCAACAGGTAGCTCAGAGAGAAATAAAACGTGCAGATTGTAGTGTTACAGCCAAAATTAAAGTGACTTTAGACTTCAGAGATACAGCGAGGAAACAGGCCTTTCGGCCCACCGTGTCCGCGCTGACCAGCGATCACCCCGTACACTAACAGTACCCTGGACTCTAGGGATCATTTGTAATTTTACCGATGCCAATTAACCTACAAATCTGTATGTCTTTCGAATGTGGGAGGAAAGTGGAGCACCTTGAGAAAACCCATGCAGTTGTACAAACCCAGGGAGATCGTACAAACACCGTGCAGACAGCCCCCGTAGTCAGGATTGAACTCGGATCTCTGGCACTGTAAGGCAGCAACTCTAAAGCTCTAAAACTCTAAAGATGCACCACTGTGCCGGAAGTGCAGATTTAAAAAAAGTGCAAGGGCCATAAAGGTAGGTTGGGATATCGGGACTACACCTGTAGCTTATGTGAGGTTTGTTTAACAGTTTGATAACAGTGGAAATGAAGCTGTTCCTCAATCTGGTGGTACAGGCTCTCAAACGTTTGTATCTTCTGCCTGAAAAGGGAGGATAGAGAATGACCAGGGTGGGAGTGGCCCTTGATCATGGTGGCTGCTATCCTAAGGCAACGTGATGTGTAGATGCATGAGGAAGGGTGGATATTAAAGAGTGGTTAAAAAATAGGAATAATACTGTCTTGTGCCCTTTATGCCAAGGGGCATATGAGAGGATACTGTAAATGTAATAGAATTGAACGCATTAAATCTAAATGATTACTCACAATGAACAGAAATCTCCCAATCTTCTGAGATATAATGTCCCAAATAATTTGATGCGGTGCATGCATACAATCCAGAGTCCCTTCTTGAAATATTGTGGAAGACCATGGTGTCTCCGTTTCCAATTAGGGTCATTGTTTGGTCATTATCTCCCATCCTCCTGTTCCAGGTGTAAGCAGCTTCAGGGTAACTGTGACTGGCACATATCAAGGAGATGTTGTCAGCCTCCTTAATTTCCACTTCAGATCGGTCTTTCACATGAATGGTAACATTTCTGGGTGCATCTGAAAGTAAAGAAGTATGTTATGACTTAACACAGTGAGACTTAGTTGGTTACATTTGGCAAGCCACTTTGATCTCATGCTCAACTCCAAACCAAGACACTCTATTCTAAGCCCCATCACTGGAAGAGATAACTAAGCAGTAAGAGAAAAAAGGTACATGGACGTTTTGAAAGTCTCCACAAGGTGAATACGAAGCATTTGGGATGGTATTGAGATCATCGAGGCCATGAATCAGCAACACAGATACTGGAAAACTGAAATAAAACCCAAATCTGCCAAAAATACTCTGCGTCAGGAAATTCTCTTGGAGAGAGAACAGCACAGTTAACAGCTCAGCTTGCAGACCTGAGTTTCAGAGCAGGTGTGTGGTGGTTAAAGTCATTTTCGTTACATGCTCTGCAAATTGAGCAAAGACCCAGCCTCAGTATTTTCACCCTCTAGGATACTGAGGGATATAGAAACATAGAAACATAGAAACATAGAAACATAGAAAAATAGGTGCAGGAGTAGGCTATTCGGCCCTTCGAGCCTGCACCGCCATTTAATATGATCATGGCTGATCATCCAACTCAGTATCCAGTACCTGCCTTCTCTCCATACCCCCTGATCCCTTTAGCCACAAGGGCCACATCTCCCTCTTAAATATAGCCAATGAACTGGCCTCAACTACTTTTTGTGGCAGAGAATTCCACAGATTCACCACTCTCTGTGCGAAAAAAAAAAATCTCATCTCGGTCCTAAAAGATTTCCCCTTTATCCTTAAGTTGTGACCCCTTGTTCTGGACTTCCCCAACATCGGGAACAATCTTCTTGCATCTAGCCTGTCCAATCCCTTAAGAATTTTGTAAGTTTCTATAAGATCCCCCCTCAATCTTCTAAATTCCAGCAAGTACAAGCCGAGTCTATCCAGTCTTTCTTCATATGAAAGTCCTGCCATCCCAGGAATCAGTCTGGTGAACCTTCTCTGTACTCCCTCTATGGCAAGAATGTCTAACTATTTTAAACTAACAAAAACACGTACTGAAATAAACACACGTCCAGAGAACCAGGCAGCTGTTCTCCAGTGTTTGTTGGTTAATAGAGACTGGCAGATAAAGCAAGTGAATGGCAATGGTGGGCTGCAAACTGTGGCACACAGCATGCATCAGCCAGCAGCAGCTTGAATGACCCTGAAGTAAAGGAATTTGGGGCCACTTGCCACCACAGCCGATGCAACCAAGCACTGAATTCATGGCTGGAGCCCCACCTGCAGCTGGCAGCAGTCCTCAGTGACAACGTCTTGTATAAACCAGCCTTGGGGTGTATTGTCTCTCAGACATTTCAATGAGGTTTTCTCTCAGAAACTGTCACCAAAGACACTTTGCCCTCGGGCTCTCTGCTCGTACTGCTAGTCACATGGGAAGTTTAGTTTAGAAATGCATTTAGTTTGGCCCACCCAATCCACACAGACCATCAATCTCCCTTTCACACAAGTCATACCATGTTGTCCCACTTTCACGCCCACTGCCTACACACTCAGGGCAATTTACAGAGGCCATTTAATCTACAAACCCGCATATCTTTGGGAAGGCGAGGAAACTGGAGCACCTGGAGAAACCCACGCAGTCATGGGTAGAACATGCAGACTAACACACTATCCTCCACAAAGACAGGATCAAACTTGAGTCTCTGGTGCTGAGGCAGCAGCTCTGTGTAACTGTATGGTGGGAAACACAATGACAGCACCTTTATTTTATAAAGGATCATTCACCTCTACCTTGAATAAGTCACAGCTGTAAACTAAGCTACACTCTAATTCATCCACAATGCAATAAACATTTTCACTATACTGTTCATAAGTTCATAAGTGATAGGAGCAGAATTAGGCCATTCGGCCCATCAGGTTTACGCTGTCATTCAATTGTGGCTGATCTATCTTTCCCTCTTAACCCCATTCTCCTGCCTTCTCCCCATAACCCCTAATCAAGAATCTATCTACAGTGTATTTCTGCCTTAAGAATATCCATTGACTTGTCCTCCACAGCATTCTGCGGCAATTAATTCCACAGATTCACTGCCCTCGGACTAAAGAGTAGAAGGTTAGTAATACTGGGTGATAGTTTTTTCTTCGTCTCCCAGAAATATTGAGCCTCTGAAAATGGACATTTCTGAGCTAGATAAAGCTGCAAATGAAAGGTGCTTTATAGATAACAGTTGTGAACTCCTGGATTTTGGTTGGAAAATAACCTTATTTGGTTGGAAAATAAGGTCTTCAATTTTAGTATAACTGTTACTACTGTTGATTCTTGAACTTATTTCATTTTAATTTCTCAGTCATTATCTGTTTCATTACATTTTTCAGAGCTTCAGCTGATTTGCAGATTGATGTTATTCACTACAGAGAGGTATTAGTATTTATAAAAGTTTATGGGCATCTCTTTCTCTCCTTTTAATTCTGCAATTGTAATTCTGCTCCTAGAGCTAACCCCCCTTAGTCTAGTTCAGTAAAACACTGGACCACTAAACTTTATTTTATGACACAATAACAAACTCCCTACACAATACCTAACCACCGTGGGTCAGATCCTTGTCCCTGCTTGACCGAACCCTTCAGCCTCGTGCAAGCAGATACCTCCAAAAGGTTATACAGTCCCAGGTGCCTCTCCAGAAGATCGACAACGATCCTAGCGGGGATCACTTTTTATAGGTCATCGGAGTACATGTGGGTGACAGCCCCAACAAACCAATCACAGATATTGACTACATTAAAGTGTTATTGACAGTTCCCCAACCAAATTAAAAAGTGCCCCATTACAATGTTTCTACAGAAGCTTCTGGAAAGAAGTCAGCTAACCAAGTAATGCAACATTCTCCCAGGGAGTATAAACAATTCAAACAAGGCTTCACACTTCAGCCAATCATCAAACAGCACCACAAACACCTTGCAACATTATCAACAGTATTTACAGCCCTTCTGCAGCAGGCCAATCCCAATAATGCATCTGCAAAGCCTCTGAGCTTCTCTGCAAAGTCCTCATACATTTTGACAATGGAGAGGACATTTGGACCTCACCTTATCTGACATCAATCTAGGACCTAGACTTTCTGGCACCGGCTTGCAGCTTGTAGCTTTACACAGAAAAAGACCAAGCAGGCCTTGCAGATGCAAAGATCCTCCATTTTATAATAACTCTAATTTAGTCAATATTAACACAATGATCTAATCATTTGGGTTGTAAGGCATGTTCAAAACGGGAAGTGAGGAATGTGAGATTCAAGTTTGGACAAAGTTTTCTGTCAATATACATCACAGATAGTTCTGCTACAACATGCGATTTCACAATGTGACTGGATATAATGTGATTGATGAAGAAGGGAACACGTTTTGTCTAACACAGGCTGAATTTGCCATAATGCAGTTTAGTTTGGGGAAACTAGAAATCCATTTAAAAGGTAACTTTGGAAATTGACGAGCAGAATAAAACCTACCTTGGAAAAAAACAGGCTGCAGAAAAGAAACTTTTTTCCATCTACCGCCTAGACCCACCCCCCCTCCCTACATATCCTGCCTGCCATCATCACCCTGGGCATTCCCTCTTCTCTCCACTCCCATCAACAAGGGGGGGGGACACAATTTCTTGGTGGCCGCGTGCACACACACACATACGCAAGGCTTTGAGGCTTCAGCTATGGCCCCTGTGGATGGTAACATCGGGAGTTGAACTGGTTGGTGACCGACTCCGAACTCCAGCAACAGCAGCTTCGTCCGCCCCGAATTGTGGCGCTTGAATCGGCCCATTCGCGGGGCCTTTCATCACCTGGCGCGGCTTAAAATCTGCTGGCGGGGGCTTCAACATCGGGAGCTTCGATCGCCTAGACACAGCAGATTGATTTTAAGCCACACAAGGCGATGAAAGCCCCTGCGAATGGGTCAATTCAGCCCTTAGAAAGCGTCTGATACCTGCTTGAATCTTTTCAAGAGCTATAAACAATATTACATACAGCCTTTAGTGTGTTTAGCTTGCAGTCACAAAAATGAGTTTTTAGGAAAGACCTTACTTTGGAAAATCTTGTGGGAAAAATAATGTTGTTATTGCGAGCTGAAACTGGACTCCAGTTTCCCCATTGATACAATTTGTTATATAATGCACTTTGCTCTCACACAAGGCTTCTTAGAAGCATAAATTATCGTATGATAGCAGGGCTAACTGTGTACCTTAAAATAGGATGAAATCAATAAAAGAAAACCCAGAAATAAAATGATTTCTCACGTTGAACACATATCTCCACTGTTTCTGAGCTCTGATGTCCCAGGTAGTTTGTTGCGGTGCATTTGTAGAATCCAGAAGCACTTTGTGAAATACTTTGGAAGAGCAGAGTGCCATTCTTGGAATTAAAAACATTAACTTCTCCTTCGTCCTGCTTGTCCCAGGTGTAGGTGGATTCAGGGTCACTGTTACTGGTACATGTCAAAGAAACCTTGTCTCCCTCTTTGATCTCCAATTGCGATGTGCCTTCCACTTGAACAGTTACATTTTTGGGTGCATCTAAAAGTAAATGAATTCTGTGTGTAATGGCTGGTAATACAGAGAGCATTACATCCACAGCATTGAAAGCCTGATCACACACACTCAGCTATATTGGACTGGCCATGTTGAACAATTTAATGTATTTAATGTCTAATGACTTAGAATGCAGAGTGGACAACATTCCTAGTGGGATCTGGGTCACATTCAGTCAGCTCTGCATTACAGGCAATATTGATTGTATATTCTTGCTAGCACACCTGATTCTCAAATATTGTCTATCTTCAGATTAAACCAGCATCTGCCTACACATTTCGTCTACTCCACTGCAAAATCTCCTCAAGGTATGTCTACTTTGAAGAAGTTCTCCTCCTCTCTCTGACAGAGAGTTCTGTAACATCCTCCCTCGCTGCTCCCCCTCTGTGATTCCTCCTACTCATCGATTCTACGACCACGTTACCTTCTCCTAGCTAACAATGATCAATTCAACATTTTCCTTGAATTTCACCCCCCACCCCCTTGATATCTCGTTCTCACAACTTACACTTTCTTAGTTCTCTGTATCTCCCTCTTCCCCGACTCTCGGCCTGGAGAAGGGTCTTGACCCGAAACAGTACCCATTCCTTCTATCTAGTGTTGCTACCTGTCCCTCTGAGTTACGCCAGCATTTTGTTTCTGTCTCAAATCAACCATTCGTTTCTGAGAGGGAATCCATGCAAGGAAATCCACGCTGTCTCAGGGAGAATGTGCAAACTCCACACAGACAGCAACCGAGGTCAGGATTGACAGCAGGTCGCTAGCACTGTAAGGCAATGGCTCTACACCTGCACCACTGTGCCGCCCTGTTCTTTGTCTCCCTGAGATATTGAGCCTTTGGAAAATAAGACTGTCAGTGTGCTGTCCCTGGGGGTTCTCTGCATGCATGGAATGCATGAAAGCCAATGCATTTTTTAAACAAACGCGCCGTTCTTATTCAGTATTTTCATCATGGTCACACGTTCGGGATTATCAATTGATTTACAACTTGTTTCCATTCAGTACAGAAAGCCACTATTTTATTGTTAAGGTTAAGAACAGGTCTCTCACTCTCACTCTGCTTCTAAAATAAATCGAATCATTTGGGTTATAAGGCAAGCTGTAGAATAGCACAGTTAGAGGAAGACATTGTCTATTTATATTAGAACATTACAACTGAGCTTGTCACGGGATGATATTAACAACATAAGCGGCAATGATTTCTTACATTGAACACGTATCTCCACTGCCTCGGAACTCAGATTCCCCAGGTAGTTTGCTGCTGTGCAGCTGTAGAATCCTGAAGCACTTTGTGAAATGTTTTGGAAGATCAAAGTGCAGTTCTTGGAATAAAGAGTTTGAACTTGACCTTTGTCGCTCTTGTACCAGGTGTAGGTGGCGTCAGGGTCACTGTTACTGGCACAGGTCAGAGAGATCTTGTCTCCCTCTTTGATATCCAATTGTGATGTGCCTTCCACTTGAACGGTTACATTTTTGGGTGCATCTAAAAGTAAATGAATTCTGTGTGTAATGGCTGGTAATACAGAGAGCAGAACATCCACGGCATCGACAGCCTGATTACACTCAATCAGCTATATTGGGCAAGTCTTGTTGACCGCATGCTTCACACCTGACTCTCAAATAAGTCATTTGATTCTGAGCTCAGGCACAGGAAGAGATTAACTGACAGAGAGAAAAAAAAGATTAATGGATTTTCTCAAAACCTCCTGGTAGAAACGTAACATTCCCAATGGCTCTTGGAATCTCCGGCCCATGAACTGTCGGAATAGAGAAGGAGCATTTGGGATGATACTGAGAAGATTGGGACCATGCAGCAGGAGCATGTGGAAAAAGAGTGGAAGGTGTTCACCAACTCACAAACAGCTGATGTTGGAAATCTGAAAGGAAGCCGCAAAGTGTTATAAATACTCAACAAACCAGGCAACAGCAGTGGAGAGAGGGAAAACACAGCTGGCAATTCTGCTCGATGATGAGAGTTTCTGACATATAAGAAGAACCCAATTATATATGGTACAATAAGAATTTGGAAACAAATAAAATTATCTTTAAAATTAAGAAATCTATCACTGTTAATGCCAATAGCGATTAACCCTTTATTTAAACCATCTCTTATTGATAAGACATATAACCAATGGGAAAGTCTCGGAATTAGAAGGATCGGGGATATGTACGAAATGGGAAACTTACTATCATTCCAACAACTACAATTAAAATTTAAATTGAAAAACAACCAATATTTTAAATATCTTCAGATTTGCGATTTCGTGAAAAAATATATACAAGGATATCAAAAAGTAACTCCTGACTTATTGGAAGAAGCAATGAATATTGAAGCTGACTCACAAAAATTAATATCATATTTATATAATAGTATTCTAAATATAGACCTACCATCGACAGAGGTACTTAGAGAAGAGTGGGAACGGGAACTAATGATAAAAATTACGAAGGTTAAATGGGAAAAATACCTGATATATATTCACAAATGTTCAATTAATGTAAGACATAATCTAATTCAATTTAAAATTGTACATAGATTATATTATTCAAAAACAAGATTGAACAAATTTTATCCAAATATATCCGCCACTTGTGATAAATGTCTAGCCCAAAAGGCAACTATAACACACTCCTTAGTTTCCTGCATAAAACTTTATAGATTCTGGAATGATATTTTTGAAATATTTACAAAATTATTCAAGACAAGAATGGAACCTAATACTGAAATGATTATATTTGGCGTAATGGAAGATGGGAATAAATTGAACACATCTCAAAATCTATTCCTTAATTATGGTTTAATAATAGCAAAAAAATTAATTCTTAAATTTTGGAAGGGTACATCAATACCAACGCTTAAAATGTGGATTGCAAGTATGTTGGACACCGCTCATCTTGAGGAAATGCGATTCCTCCTAATGGATAAATCAGACCAATTCATAACGAGTTGGTCTCCATTCGTCGTTTTTTTGGAATCATATGGTGCAACACAATTGTAAAAAATAACTGTTTCAGGACTGGACAAGGGTTGGTCAAGATTATAAATAATGATCTCCTTTTCTTTTTTATTTTATTTTCTTTTCTCTATTCTCTCTCTCAACTTTCTTCATTTACTCGTTTTCTTTTTTCACACACTATATATTTCACATCTTTCTATCCTTTACTATCTAACTTCTTTTTCTTATTCTAATCTTTTTTCAGTGTAACAAAAAAAAAAAAAAGAAGTTGTACATAAAATGTATTATGAAAATATATATTAGGCACTTTGGTGCCATATGACTGTACTTACTTCTAATAAAATAAAATATTTTAAAAAAAATAAAATAAAAAAAAAATAAAAAAAAGTCATTTGATTCTGAGTTCAGGCACAGGAAGAGATTAACTGACAGAGAAAAAAAAAGGATTCATGGATTTTCTCAAAACCTCCTGGTAGAAACATAAAATTCCCTTGTCTCTTGGAATCTCTGGCCCATGAACTGTCGGAGTAGAGAAGGAGCATTCAGGATGATGCTGAGAAGATTGGGACCATGCAGTAGGAGCATGTGGAAAAAGAGTGGAAGGTGTTCACCAACTCACAAACGGCTGATGTTGGAAATCTGAAAGGAAGCCGCAAAGTGTTATAAATACTCAACAAACCAGGCAACAGCAGTGGAGAGAGGTAAAACACAGCTGGCAATTCTGCTCGATGATGAGAGTTTATGACTCCATGAGACAGGCAGAGTCTAGTAAGGACATGAAATGGTGGCTGCAAACGAAGATAGTGGCATCCATCAGACAGCAGTGGCAGCAGTGATCCTAATGAAAAGGAAATTACTGCCTCTGTGGCCTCACCTCCATAACCAACTCACCACAGCAAAGGCTCCATGGCTGGAACGCTGCTTGCCGCAGGTAGCATAATCTCAGTTGAAACTTACAGTGGAAATCAGCCTTGGGAGATATTGTCCCTCAGACATTTTAGAAGGCTGATTTATTGCTAGAAACTGTCCCCAAAGAGGCTTTGCCCTAAAGTCCTCTGCTCTCATTCCTGGTCATACTAGGGGCTTGGTGAGAACACATTTTGTATATTATGTAGCATCAGCTCCACAGAGAGTTAAGTAGTAAGTGACATGATTAATTGTATCTCCAATATTAAGCCTTCCTCAGTACAATTAGTACCTGGCAAGACGAGAGGGGATCCATGCAGGGAAATCCACGCTGTCACAGGGAGAATGTGCAAACTCCACACAGACAGCAACCAAGGTCAGGATTGACAGCAGGTCGCTAGCACGGTGAGGCAATGACTCTACATCTGCACCACTGTGCCGCCCTGTTCTTTGTCTCCCAGAGATATTGAGCCTCTTGAAAATAAGACCGTCAGTGTGCTGTTCCTGGGGGTTCTCTGCATGCTTTGACAAGGAAATGGACTCAGCTGGGAAGGAGTGGGCCACAAGTGCATCAAATAGAATACTATCAGGTTTACAGATAACAGCCAGGAACTCCTGGAACTTGGTTAGAAAATAACCTTCTAATGGTCTTTTGGCTTCAATTGCAGTGCGACAGTCAATGTTGCTCAATAAAGAAGTTGCATGTTAACGTGCATTTCTTATTCAGTATTTGCATCATGGTTACACGTTCAGGATTATCAATTCATTTACAACTTGATTCCATTCAGTACAGAAAGCCACTATTCTATTGTTAAGGTTAAGAACAGGTCTCTCACTCCCGCTCTGCTTCTAAAATAAATCGAACCATTTGGGTTATAAGGCAAGCTGTAGAATAGCACAGTTAGAGGAAGACATTGTCTATTTATATTAGAACATTACAACTGAGCTTGTCACAGGATGATATTAACAACATAAGCGGCAATGATTTCTTACATTGAACACGTATCTCCACTGCCTCGGAACTCAGATTCCCCAGGTAGTTTGCTGCTGTGCAGCTGTAGAATAGCACAGTTAGAGGAAGACAATGTCTATTTATATTATATTATTATAACACTAGACTAAGTGGGACCCGTTGGGGCTGGTCATCCAACGCAATATTCCACCTCTCCACCAATTCTAATATTGGTGGCTAGTTGGGGGGGGGGCTTTCTGGAGCACTAGTATGGGTGTTGTGGGCTGAAGGGACTGGTTTCCAGAGGGCTAGTATGCAAATTGTGCGCCAAATGGATTCTTGGGCTGGCGTCTCAGTCAATCAAGCCTGTTGTGCTGGTAACTCACTCACTCACGGCTGGTGGGCTGGTAGTTGACTCACGGCTAATCCTTGAAATTCTATTTCAAGCAGGGTATAAGGCCACCAAATTCAAGTGCAGTTTCTTACCACTTCTAGCAGGGTGCAAGGCCACCAAATTCAAGTGCAGTTTCATACCATTTGAAGTAGGGTGTAAAGCCACTAAAGACAGCGAGTCGTGACCTCTCCCTCCTCCATCTTACAGACACTGAGCCACACCCACATTTCCGGGTTTTATAACCCCACCGGAAAAGGTGTGGTTTTCATGGAGTGATTGACAGGAGAGAGATTCTCAACATTTAAAAAAAAACTAATAACACTTTTATTTTTCATTGATGGGAAGAATTCTCTGCACCTGCTCAGCGGAGGGGGACTGAGTAAGATGGCCAAAAATCACAGCCGTAAGTGGTAGCGTTTTATCTAAAATCAATATACAGTGCAAACAGGAACTAAGTGCATTTACAGTAGTGCCTTTTAACTTCAAGCCAAAGCACCCAAGCCACCATTTGCAGTAAGTAGTGCCTTTCAACTTCAAGCCAATGCACCCACGCCACACCCAAGCCATCATTTGCAGTAAGTAGTGGCTTTCAACTTCAAACCACACCCAAGCCACCATTAGCAGTAAGAGGTGCCTTTCAACTTCAAGTCAAAGCAACCAAGCCACCATTTGCAGTAAGTAGTGCCTTTCAACTTCATGCTACCATTAGCAGTAAATAGTGCCATTCAACTTCAAGCCAATGCACCCAATCCACCATTTACAGTAAGCAGTGCCTTTCAACTTCAAGCCACCATTTGCAGTAAGTAGTAACTTTCAACTTCATGCCACCATTTGCAGTAAGTGGTGCCTTTCAACTTCAAGCCAATGCACCCAAGTTACCATTTGCAGTAAGTAATGCCTTTTAACATCAAGCCATTGCATCCAAGCCACCATTTGCAGTAAGTAGTGCCTTTCAACTTCAAGCCAAAGCAACCAAGCCACCATTTGCAGTAAGTAGTGCCTTTCAACTTCAAGCCAATGCACCCACGCCCCCATTTGCAGTAAGTAATGCATTTTAACTTCAAGCCATTGCACCCAAGCCACCATCTGCAGTAAGTAGTGCCTTTCAACTTCAAGCCAAAGCAACCAAGCCACAATTTGCAGTAAGTAGTGCCTTTCAACTTCAAGCCAATGCACCCACGCCCCCATTTGCAGTAAGTAATGCATTTTAACTTCAAGCCATTGCACCCAAGCCACCATCTGCAGTAAGTAGTGCCTTTCAACTTCAAGCCACACCCAAGCCACCATTTGCAGTAAGAGGTGCCTTTCAACTTCAAGCCAAAGCACCCAAGCCACCATCTGCAGAAAGTAGTGCCTTTCAACTTCAAGCCAAAGCAACCAAGCCACCATTTGCAGTAATAGTGTCTTTCAACTTCAAGCCAAAGCTCCCAAGCCACCATTTGCAGTAAGTAGTGCCTTTTAACTTCATGCCACCATTTGCAGTAAGAGGTGCCTTTCAACTTCAAGCCAAAGCACCCAAGCCACCATCTGCAGGAAGTAGTGTCTTTCAACTTCAAGCCAAAGCACCTACGCCCCCATTTGCAGTAAGTAGTGCCTTTCAACTTCAAGCCAATGCATCCATGCCCCCCCCATTTGCAGTAAGTAATGCATTTTAACTTCAAGCCAAAGCTCCCAAGCCACCATTTGCAGTAAGTAGTGCCTTTCAACTTCATGCCACCATTTGCACTAAGTGGTGTCTTTCAACTTCAAGCCACACCCAAGCCACCATTTGCAGTAAGTGGTGTCTTTCAACTTCAAGCCACACCCAAACCATCATTTGCAGTAAGTGGTGTCTTTCAACTTCAAGCCACACCCAAGCCACCATTTGCAGTAAGTAGTGCCTTTCAACTTCAAGCCAAAGCAACCAAGCCACCATTTGCAGTAAGCAGTGCCTTTCAACTTCAAGCCAAAGCACCCAAGCCACCATTTGCAGTAAGTAGTGCCTTTCAACTTCAAACCAAAGCAACCAATCCACCATTTGCAGTAAGTAGTGCCCTTCAACTTCATGCCAACATTTGCAGTAAGTGGTGTCTTTCAACTTCAAGCCACACCCAAGCCACCATTTGCAGTAAGGAATGCCTTTCAACTTCAAGCCAAAGCAACCAAGCCACCATTTGCAGTAAGTAGTGCCTTTCAACTTCAAGCCAAAGCTCCCAAGCCACCATTTGCAGTAAGTAGTGCCCTTCAACTTCATGCCACCATTTGCAGTAAGTGGTGTCTTTCAACTTCAAGCCACACCCAAGCCACCATTTGCAGTAAGCAGTGCCTTTCAACTTCAAGCCAAAGCAACCAAGCCACCATTTGCAGTAAGTAGTGCCTTTCAACTTCAAGCCAAAGCAACCAAGCCACCATTTGCAGTAATAGTGCCTTCAACTTCAAGCCAAAGCTCCCAAGCCACCATTTGCAGTAAGTAGTGCCTTTCAACTTCAAGCCACAATTTGCAGTAAGTAGTGCCTTTCAACTTCAAGCCAATGCACCCACGCCCCCATTTCCAGTAAGTAATGCATTTTAACTTCAAGCCATTGCACCCAAGCCACCATCTGCAGTAAGTAGTGCCTTTCAACTTCAAGCCACACCCGCTTTAGAACCAATAATCATTTTTTCCAAGCTTTAGAACCAATAGACATATTTTTGCCAGCTTTAGAACCAATAGACATATTTTTGCAAGCTTTAGAACCAATAGACATATGTTTGCAAGCTTTAGAACCAATAGACATGTTTTTGCAAGCTTAGAACCAATAGAGACATATTTTTGCCAGCTTTAGGACCAATAGATATATATTTGCAAGCTTAGAACCAATAGACATTTTTTTGCAAGCTTTAGAACCAATAGAGACATTTTTTTGCAAGCTTTAGAACCAATACACTTTTAGCAAGCTTTAGAACCAATAGAGACACTTTTTGCAAGCTTTAGAACCAATAGAGACACTTTTTGCAAGCTTTAGAACCAATAGAGACACTTTTTGCAAGCTTTAGAACCAATAGACATATTTTTGCAAGCTTTAGAACCAATAGACATATTGTTGCAAGCTTAGAACCAATAGAGACATATTTTGGCCAGCTTTAGAACCAATAGACATATTTTGCCAGCTTTAGAACCAATAGACATATTTTTGCACGCTTTAGAACCAATAGACATATTTTTGCAAGCTTTAGAACCAATAGACATATTTTTGCAAGCTTTAGAACAAATAGACATATTTTTGCAAGCTTTAGAACCAATAGACATATTTTTGCAAGCTTTAGAACCAATAGAGACGTTTTATTGCAAGCTTTAGAACCAATAGAGACATTTTTTTGCAAGCTTTAGAACCAATAGACACTTTTTGCAAGCTTTAGAGCCAATAGACATTTTTTTGCAAGCTTTAGAACCAATAGACACTTTTTGCAAATATTTTAGAACCAATAGACACTTTTTGCAAACATTTTAGAACCAATATACAGATTCTGCAAGCATTTTAGAACCACTAAGGGCACTTACATTTCAGTAGACATGTGTTCAGTGTTATTCACAGCTCAGAGAAACGTGACCCTCTGCCTTCCTCCATCTTGAAGAGTGAGTGAGGCACACCACTTCCTGGTTTTATAGTCCCTCCCCCCTGCCGCCAGCGGGGGCAGCAGAGAGAATGGGGAATTTTGTAAAAACATTAATATATCTGTAATTTTTCATCTACGGGAAAAATCCTCGGCACACATGCGGCGGAGGGGGGCTCTGAGCAAGGTGGCCAAAAATGACGGCCGTAGGTGGCGTCGTTCTCTCGGAAATTGCAGCACAGATGGCCAAAACCGGTCAAGAACAGACTTTTAGTAATATAGATTACAACTGAGCTTGTCACGGGATGATATTAACAACATAAGAGGCAATGATTTCTTACATTGAACACGTATCTCCACTGCCTCTGATCTCAGATTCCCCAGGTAGTTTGCTGCTGTGCAGCTGTAGAATCCTGAAGCACTTTGTGAAATGTTTTGGAAGATCAAAGTGCAATTCTTGTAATCGAGCATTTGAACTTGACCTTTGTCGCTCTTGTACCAGGTGTAGGTGGCGTCAGGGTCACTGTTACTGGCACAGGTCAGAGAGATCTTGTCTCCCTCTTTGATATCCAATTGTGATGTGCCTTCCACTTGAACGGTTACATTTTTGGGTGCATCTAAAAGTAAACGAATTCTGTGTGTAATGGCTGGTAATACAGAGAGTAGAACATCCACGGCAATGACAGCCTGATTACACTCACAAAGCTCTATTGGACAGGCCATGTTGATGGATTTAATGTATTTAATGTCTTCTGACTTAGAATACAGAGTGTACAACATTCCCAGAGGGATCCGAGTCACTTCAGTCAGCTCAGCAATGCAGGCAACATTGATTATATACCCTTCTCTGAGCACTGCCACCAGTGCCATCAGAGATTACCATGTTGACAGAAAAAAAAGACTCAAGGTTATTCTCAAAGTTCATTGTAGAAAAGTCAATTTTCCACTGACACCTGGAGAAGCCAAGCCCATGAATGGACGATACTGAGGAGAGCACATCACAGACTGCAGATATTGAATGACTCAAATAATGGTGCAAAGCCAAGGTGATACCGCGATGAACAGGAAGGTTGGCGCTGTATTTAAGATGGTTAAAGCACAGTAAGTCCTTTAAAAGAGGGAAGGAGAGGAGGGGGGAGAAGGGTGGAGATGGAGTTGGGACAACTTTTAAGAGGCCAGAGATACACGGCTGTGAAGCTCGGCGGATATTTAACATTATCCTTGGTTCTAAAAACTACTGCTTACGTTTTTTTTCCAAATGAGCCAATGAAATTTGCGGCGAGCATAATGAGGCCGCGACTAGTTCCCAGAATGCGGGAACTCCTCACGACCATGAAGGCGACTCCCCGGCAACCACCCGCGAACATGGAACGACCATGTGGCTACTGTATAGTCTCCTGTAGTGAGTTAAGAGACCCCATTAGGGTCTCTTAACTCACATTAGTTTAGTTTATAGACACTAAATGCTGTAGTGACTCAGCGGGACAGGCAGCACCTATGGAGAGAAGGAACGGGTCGAGACCCTTCTTCAGATGATAGATGGACTTTTGTATCTATCTTCGATTTAAACCAGCATCTGCAGTTCTTTCCTACACATTAATTTAGTTTAGTTTAGTTTATTTTTGTCACATGTAGCGAGGTACAGTGAAAAGCTTTTGTTGCGTGCTATCCAGTCAGCAGAAAGAAAATACATAATTGAGTTATTTTAAGGAAATATATTTCAAGGAAAAAGGTTTGCTCTCAGAAAACTATCCCTTAAGGGCCTGTCTCACTTGGCGATTTTGCCGGCGTCATATCAGTGTCGCCAATAGATTTTGAACATTCCAAAATCCAGCGGCGACAAAAAAAATGTTACGACACTTGAAACAACACCGCCACGTCATACGTCATCACGCCGCATATTTTTCGGTGACCTGATACGTCAGTCAATGATGTTGGCAATCGCCGAAAAAATCACCAAGTGGATAGGCCCTCAAAGGTGCTTTTCTCTCAAACCTTCTGCTCTCATCCCAGACATACTGTACACAAACACAATTTTTATATAAAGTAGTGTTCACCTTCTGGTAAAGTAAGTGAGTAATCACCTGATGTCCCAACTCTTATAATCAATGCATCAAGCAATGAGGCAAGTATGCTGAATGCCTTCTACACTATCTATCCACCTATGCCACCATTTTCAGGGAGCTAAGAACTTGCACCCCAAGGTCCCTTTGTCTTAACTAAGTCTCATTAGCTGCTGCTCTGCCCAAATTTCCATAAAAAAGGCTTTTGTGTTTTGATAAGGCTATGGGTATCTCTCTTTTGCTTGCACTCTCTCCCACTCTCCCTCTCTCTCACACACACAGTCCTTCTGTCCCTTTTTTCTGCAATGATCGATCCATTTAGGTTGCAAGAGATGCATTATACAACCGATGTATTGTCGATAATTCTGCGAGATTCAAGGTTGGATGAAGGTTCTTGACAACTTACTGTATGTAATGAGAATTCAATTGAGCTTATCACAGGGTGAAATTAATAATGTAAACTGCTCAACAACAATGATTTCTTACATTGGACACGGATCTCCACTGTCTCAGTGTTCAAATTTCCCAGGTAGTTTGTTGCTGTGCATTTGTAGAATCCAGAAGCACTTGGCAAGATACTTTGGAAGAGCAGCGAGCCATTCTTGGTATTAAATGCTTCATCTTCACCTTGGTCCCTCTTGTACCATGTGTAGGAGGCTTCAGGGTTACTGCTGCTGCCACAGGTCAAAGAGACCCAATCACCCTCTTTGATTTCCCACTGCGATCTACCGTTGACTTGAGTGGTTATGTTTTTGGGTGCGTCTGGAAAAAATAATATGGAATGTGAATAATGGCATAGGAAAGGAAAGGTAATCATGTACAATAATTGGATATTAAATGGTAGTAATTTCCTCAAATTTGCAGCTCCCACTGTTGCATCTTCAATTGGCATAAATGGAAGAGATTACATTGAATATGTTGAATTAATGCAATTGTACACAATACTATTGTGCTAGATCTTTGTCTTTGGAATTAATCCTTCTGCTTGCCCATTTTATATTTCTTCTTCACGATGGAAGTGGCTGCGGCTCGCCTGCAGTCCGTCTGTCTTTTCCTTTTTTTTGTTTTCTTTTGTCTTGTTTGACGTATGTTTTAGTTTAATTTTTGTTGTGTATGTATGGGGGGAGGGGGAAACTTGTTTTAGTCTCTTCCTTCAGGGGGATGCGACCTTTTCTTTGTCGTATCCCCGTCTCCGTCTGTGCTGAGGCCTAATCGCGGAGCTGGCACCTCCAACTGGGACCGGCCACGAGGCTCCGGAGGCAGAGCCAGGACTCACCATCGCGAAGCTGGCCGACTTCGGGGCTGTGGTGGCGGCCTGACTTCAATTGGTGACTGATTCTCCGGAGCTCCCGCAACAACAGCTTCGTCCGCTGGACTGGAGGGTGGCAGCTTTGTCCGCCCCGGGCTGCGGAGTTTGAACCGGCCCGTTTGCGGAGCTCGGATTCGGCCGCGGTACTTACCATCACCCGGCGGGGGGCCCAACATCGAAAGCCTGGATCACCTCAACACAGAGGGAGAACAAGGAGGGAGAGACAAGGACTTTAAGACTTTTGCCTTCCATCACAGTGAGGAGGTGCCTGGTAGACTCACTGTGGTGGATGTTAAACTGTGTTCATTGTGTGGCCTGTTATTTTATTTTCTGTCATGACTGCAATTTCGTTCAAGCTAAAAGTTTGAATGACAATAAAGGAAACTTTATACTTTATGTGTTTATTTCTTAAATGTCTTCTTCTCCCTTTCACACAATGTTCGAACTCACAACTTGCTGCATTAAAATATATTGCCTTATTTTGGTTTAAATCCATTTTACCAATCATCTTTAAATCTGTTCCCCTTCAGTCCTATTCCACTCGCCACTGGAAACTGTTATCTGCTCTACTATTCATTGTCTCATTAGAACATTCCCTCTATTTTGTGTGACCCAGGGAGAACATTCCCATCTTGCCTCCTTAAGTTGAAGTTCACCAAGCCCAATGTCATTCTGATAAAAATGTGTTGGAAGGTACTGCAGATGCTGGTTTACACCGAAGACAGTCTGAAGAAGGATCTCAACCCGAAACATCACCCATTCCTTCTCTTCAGAGATGCTGCCTGATCCGCTGAGTTACTCCAGCACTTTGTGTCTACCTACAATGTTCTAGATCGTGTTTTAAACACACTGTAATTTAGTATTGAGGAGATGTGACACTTCATGCAACTGTGTGATAGATTTGATCTACCTACTTATCTCATAGTCTATGTTGCCCGAAAGCCTGTTAATCTGCTTAACATTGGGTGCGATGTTTCACACGCTTTGAAATTGCACCTCATGTACCTAAACACAGATTGTTCACATATATCCAATGATCCCAGTTTGAAAATACTTTGCACCATTCTGGAATAAACAGTCACCATCACTGTCTGCTTGTTGTCCCGTGACCATTATCATCATAGTCACATTGCCACCACCTCTTCCACAATATAGGCTTTAATTTCCTCTCATGTTTATTTTTTGGTACATCAACCAAAAGCTTTCGAATGTCATCGTGACACAACAGCAGCAACACTAACCCTCATCACTCTGCCTGGTACTTTTCAAATAACTCAATCAATTTAGCCAACCATTGGTTACATTTCTTAAATTTCCCACTGATATTCACTTACTATGTTGTGCTTTTTAAAATGCTTTTTGCTCAGTGGTTTCCACCACCACTAAGGATCTAGGGCAGCATCTCCCCCTGTTCATGGAAGTTGCCAAAATTATATTTTTGTCTCTTCCTTCCTTAAGGCTGGATGCATCTTGTCAAGATCATGGGACATATGAACTTTACAGACAGCCAACTCACACCCCTCCATCTATTTTTATGCTGCTTGAATCGTATTACTTCGTCTTTCTCTGCTGCACTGGTGGAGATGACAAATGCAACACATTCATATACGCCTCCAGACTCTATGCGTACATCCCCTTGATGACCACTAACTGCTCCCACCCTTCGACTGGTCTTTGATCACAGGCATTTATATTTCCAATAATGAAATCCTCTGTGCAGGAAGTAACTGCAGATGCTGGTTCACACCAAAGATAGACACAAAATGCTGGAGTAACTCAGTGGGAGTTACATTCTCTGGAGAGAAGGAATGGGTGACTTTTCGGGTCGAGACCCTTCTTCAGATTCTGATCATTCTCATACAATCTCTTTGCCTCTCTTATTCACTTTTTACATCACCTTCATACTGCATAATGAATCTCACAATTGCAACAAATTCCTTTTACTGACTCATTTTGGCATTAAGCATTAGGCATTTGTGATTGTGGGGGAAGGAAGGGTTAGTCTTCCCTTGGACTCTACCTTTGAATGTAATTTCTTTCTCCCTATATTAGGTCTTCATCTGAATTACCTCCACGTTGAAGAGCTTCCATGTTAAACATTTAAGGGTCTGTCCCACTTGGGCGACCTAATCCGCAAGTTCTGGCGAGTTTGCCCTCGACTCATGCTTTAGTCGTAGTAGGTCGTAGTAGGTCGGCATGTTAGTTGTAGGTAATCAAGGGTAATCAAAGGTAGTCGGAGATAGTCTTCAACATAGGCGAAGGAGATCGAAGGAGGTCGTCTTCACTCTCCACTATTCGGTGTCCAATTTTCCCGAAGTTAGTCGAAGCTAGTCTTCAACATAGTCGAAGGAGGTCTTCTACATAGTCGAAGGAGGTCTTCAACATGCCATTTTTTCAAACTCTCCTAAACTCTTCTAAACTCACGAATTAGGTCGCCCAAGTGGGACAGCCCCTTTAACCTGGCTTGAGAATTAGGTTTATTTTAGGAATCTTTGCTTTGACATCTATATTACATTAGACTAAGTAGGACCCGTTGGGTCCCAGCATCGCACGGGAGGGCTGGTCCCCCAACGCAATATTCCACCTCTCCACCAATTGAAATATTGGTGTCCAATGGGGGGGAGGGGGGACTTTCTGGAGGACTAGTATGGGTGTTGGCTGAAGGGACTGGTTTCCAGGGGGGCTAGTATGGACAAAGTGGGCCGAATGGATTCTTGGGCTTGCGGCTCAGTCACTCAAGCCTGTTGTGCTGGCAGCTCACTCACTCATGGCTGGTGGGCTGGCAGTTGACTCACGGCTATTCCTTGAAATTCCATTTCCAGCAGGGTACAAGGCCACCAAATTCAAGTGCAGTTCCTTACCAGTTCAAGCAGGATGCAAGGTCACCAAATTCAAGTGCAGTTTCATACCATTTCAAGCAGGGTGCAAGGCCACTAAAGACAGCGAGTCGTGACCTCTCCCTCTTCCATCTTGCAGAGACTGAGCCATGCCCACACTTCTGGGTTTAATAGTCCCTCCCCCTCCCACCAGAAGGGGCGTGGCCTTCATGACATGATTGACAGGAGAGAGAATCTCAACAATATTTAAACACTAATAACTCTTTTATTTTTCATCGATGGGAAAAATCCTCGGCAGCTGATGAGTGGAGGGGGACTCTGAGTAAGATGGCCAAAAATCACAGCCGTATGTGGTAGCGTTTTTTTCTAAAATCAATATAAAGCGCAAACAGGAAGTGGTCAAGATTGGACTTTTAATTATATAGAAGGCAAGGCAACTTTAATTAGGCAAGACAACTTTAATTAGGCAAGGCGAATTTAGTTATGCAAGGCAACTTTAATTAGGCAACACAGCTTTAACATTTTCAAACAAAAGGCAACACAGCTTTAGCATTTCAAAACCAAAGCCATCACAGCTTTAGCATTTCCAAACCAAAGGCAACACAGCTTTAGCATTTCCAAACCAAAGGCAACACAGCTTTAGCATTTCCAAACCAAAGGCAACACAGCTTTAGCATTTCCTAACCAAAGGCAACACATCTTTAGCAATTCCAAATTATATTTTTAAACTGTATTAAGGGCACTGACAGATCAGTAAAACCACTCACAGTTTAGTAAACATGTGTTCAGTGTTATTCACAGCTCAGAATGAGAGGCGTGACCCTCTCGCTCCCCCATCTTGCAGAGACTGACTGAGGCACTCAACACTTCTGGGTTTTATAGTCCCTCCGGAAAGGGCGTGGCCTTCAAGAGAGTGAATCTCAACATTTTTTAAACACTAATAATTATTTTACTTTTCCCATAGGTGAAAAATAAAAGAGTTATTAAAACTCTTTTATTTTTCATAGATGGGAAAAATCCCCTTGTCCTGCGCAGCAGAGGGGGACTACGAGTAAGATGGCCAAAAATCACAGCCGTAAATGGCATCGTTTTTACACCAGGAAGTGGTCAAGATCAGGCTTTTAGTAATATAGAGAGCTGACCCACTAAGGTTGATATTGGAAAAACACAGCAAGGGCTTCAGAAAATAAAAGATCCCCATTTCTCCCACACAGCTCTTGTTGTGTTAGGTTGTGTTCCACTCTAATTTGGAAAAGTATTGAAATCCCTAGGACGGTGTGTGCACCTTCAGCTGCAGTGGTTCAAGGTGGTAACTAACCACTACCTTCTCAAGGGCAATGAGTGATGGTCAAAACATGTTGGCATTGCCAGTGATACTCAGATTCTGAAATGAAGTCTAAACTATGGGCATGACGATCTCCTCAGGGTCCTCTACACATCTTAAACACAACTCATTCATAACATTTTGCCTTTCTTTATTACTTCTCAAATGCAATTAGTAGAAGCAGGAATATTCACTGTAGCTTAGTTTCCAGTGGTCTTATAACTCAGTGCTTCTTAAAATATTTCAGTGTCATTCACCCTTGAGCAGGAGCAGATCTACTATGAAACTAATGAAACTTAAGGTTCAGGGTCCCTAATCCTGGAGGGGCGCCAGAAGCATATTCTTCCGATTTTAATCCCGCAGCCTCTCCCAAAGTTTAATTACCACTGGAGTTGGAAAATCATTCTATTAGAATGATAAAAACACATTCCAACATCTAAACATTGGGTTTCAGCCTCATCCTATCCTTTCCAGCTTTGATTACTACAATTTTTTTCTTGGAAAACTAGCTCAAAAAACCATGGTCTTCCCTAAAAGGTTATATTACAGTAAATTTGGGAAATATCCTGCTACTTTGAAATCATAGAAATCATAGATAGAGAGAAAAAAAAACATAAAATTTCCAGCTCCACTGCCATTAAAACCAATAAGAGCTTACTAACCATTTTAATGGGAATGCCTTTTTTAAGTATAGAAAAAAATATATAAATATCTGAATAAATTAAGTAATTCACCCTTCATTCACCCCTCCAGTTTCATTCACCCCAAATTAATTTTAATTCGCCCTTGAGTGAACCACTCACCAGTTTAAGAAGCACTGTTAAAACTCACGGTCTCTGTCTTCCCAAGTTGATTTAAGAAAAAGATTCTTCCATGTTTAAGCCACATCCATTTTCAGCAGTGATGCATGGGTCTGATTCCCATTGCAAGACCTGGAAGGAATGCTATGTCCTACTGCACCATCCCTAGAAACACTCAGAGCTCTGTTACCTTTTGGGTGTTTGCCCCATTGGTGATAGATTCTACATTTTAATTCCTGTGAGTAGTCTGTGAAATTCAACCTTCAGAGAAAGCTTCACTGCAAAAACATGCGGGTGTTTGAGTCCAACCAAGGAAAAAAAATGGGGTGGCATGGTGGTGCAGTGGTAGGATTGCTGCCTTACAGCGCCAGAGGCCCAAGTTCGATCCTAACTATGGGTGTTTGTCTGTACGGAGTTTGTACATGTTCCCTGTGACCTGCGTTGGTTTTCTCCGGGATCTCTGGTTTCCTCCCACACTCCAAAGACGTACAGGTTTGTAGGTTAATTGGCTTGGTATAATTATAAATAGTCCCTAGTATGTTTAGGATAGCATTAGTGTGCGGGGATTACTGGACGGCGCAGACTCGGTGGGCCGAAGGGCCTGTTTCTGTGCTGTAATTCTGAACTAAACTAAACTAAAATCAAATTGTTCCTTTGTAATTTCAAGACAGCTTCTACCAAAGTCAGAAAATGTGTTTCTTCTTTGTTCATGAGAATTAAGAGATCATCATTATTACATTAGCAGTGGTCCATTGCTTGCAATGTTTTATCCATTGTGGCCTGCATAATCTTTTGTGAAGATTTGACTGTAAGGTATTGTTATGTATGAGTAGAACCCTTTGTCATGTGTCGATAGTTTGGAACTGATGATGATCATGGTCAACAACTTTACATAGTACAGGAACAGTACAATTTTCATGATAGCTTTGATCCTGTTAACTCAATGTGCAAATATTGTGAATGGATTATAGATATTCTTCATCTCCAACACCTTGATTTCGGTGCGACCACTACTGACATGTTCACTCACTCAGGTGGGTATTCACAAGGGCGGCTCTTTGTTCTCGCCTATCTATCCCCTCCTCGTTGTCTTTTAGAGCTAGTGGAACTGGCTTTGCAAAAGAAAACCAGATTTCTGATGTAATTGTGCACATTGTGCCCAAATATACAGTGGAACAATCTTTGAACATATTAGCTTTCCAACAATAAGACAATGCTGAAAAATTCTTCCAATACACCATAACATAGTTGTCTCAGCCCCATTGTCTTCCCCCATTAAAGCTGGTCTGCCTCTTTAGCTTGCCACAATGATCAGTATGTGTACTACCATTTGTCCTGTAATAATAATAATAATAATGGATGGGATTTATATAGCGCCTTTCTAATACTCAAGGCGCTTTACATCGCATTATACATTCACTCCTCAGTCACACTCGGTGGTGGTAAGCTACTTCTGTAGCCACAGCTGCCCTGGGCCAGACTGACGGAAGCGTGGCTGCCAATCTGCGCCTACGGCCCCTCCGACCACCACCAATCACTCACACACATTCACACACATTCACACACAGGCAAAGGTGTAAAGCCTGAGAAGAATAGACCTTCACTTTCATGGTGATTCCCATCAATGGTGCATACAGTAGTGCATCCTGCTGGAGTATGTGTCCTGATTCATTAACAAATGGTCTGCAGCAGTATAATTTCACGTGATGATGTACTGAGCACTAATCAATGCCTTCACAGGAAAGTCGGTCAGTTTGTTGCTGTTACTGCTTATGGTGGAGAAACTGTACATTTTCAAGACCTTGTCATCTAAATGAGCTTCCAGCTATGATTCACTATAATTGCTTTTGTTGCTTATTTTTGATCTTGGATCTGAAGGCTGTCAAAATGTGACACATTTTATATTTGCAATATTCTGGCTGGTTTAACAGGACAGACTGAGGTATGTGACAGCAACTGAATGGTAGCAACTGACTGAACTGGTCTCATTTTTCTTTCATAGTCCAGAATTTTGGAACCAAGCTCTGATAGTGAACTATAACTATGCCATCTGTTTATGGAGGATGAAGGCTTCTTACATTCTCAGATGACCTATTGATGGGACAATGGTGGAGAGAGTCAAAGGCTTCAAATTCCTGGGCATGCAAATCTCTGAAGATCTTTCCTGGACCCGGCACACTGATGCAATTATAATAAAGCACATCAACGCCTCTACTTTCTGATAAATTGCAGAAATTCGGTGTGTCGGAGAGTACTCTCATGAACTTCTATAAGTGTACTATAGAGAGCATATTGACTGGTTGCATCACGGCCTGGATCAGCAACATGAATGCCCAGGAGCGAAGAAGACTGCAAAAAGTGGTGAACACTGCCCAGTCCACACAGGTTCTAACCTCCCCATCATCGAAGGATTCACAAGAGTCACTGCTTCAAAAAGGCAACCAGCATCATCAGAGACCCACACCACCTTGACCATGCTCTCATTTCACTCCTGCCATCGGGAAGATGATATAGAAGCCTGGAAAATGTAATGTCCAGGTTCAGGAACAGCTTCTTCCCTGCAGCCATGGCTATTAAAACACTACAACCTTCAAATAAGTTCTGAACTATTTTGACTTATGCGCATTGGTCTTGTCTTTTTGCACTTTTATTGTTAGTTAGTTTGTTTTTATGTGTATGTATGTATATATATTCTGTTGTGTTACTGCAAATGTCAATTCCATTGTTCTGTTTGGAACATACGACAATAAAACACTCTTGACTCTTGACATTGACGTTTCCATTAACACTACCATCTGGCTTGCAAGTTCAGAAGTTAGATCTTGGTGCAAACTGAATGTCAATAAAACTACTACAATGTTCAACTGTGGAGGGAAAATGGAGGGATGACGTTGTCATTGAGACCCAGCATTTAGATTGAAAGAGTTGATGGGAAAAAGCGAGTATGGAACTAAATGTGCATCCATTTTACTGCTTCACTGTGAAGTATTTTCAAGGTATTACTTTAAAGAAGTTTTCCTCTCCATTTCAGTCCAGATGATGTCCCAACTCAAAATGTTGTCTGTCCACTTCCCTCCATGGATGCTACCTGACCCATTAAGTACCTCCAGCATCTCTCAATTTTTTTGCTATGGGTTGCATTGTGTATTCCATTATATGTGTTTAGGAGAATGAGGGGGAACCTCATTGAAACGTACTGAATAGTGAAAGGCTTGGATAAAGTGGATGTGAAGAGGATGTTTCCACTAGTGGGAGAAACTTGGACTGGAGGATATAGCCTCAGAATGAAAGGACATTCTTTTAGGAAGGAGATGAGAAGGGATTTCTTTAGTCAGAGGGTGGTGAATCTGGAATTCTTTGCCACAGAGGGCTGTGGAAGCCATCAATGGATATTTTTAAGGCAGAATCTTGAATAGTACGGGTGTCAGCAGTTGTGGGGAGAAGGCAGGAACATTGGGTTAGGAGGGAGAGATAGATCAGCCATGATTGAATAGCAGAGTAGACTTGATGGGCCAAATGGCCTAATTCTGCTCCTACCACGTTATGAACTTATGGTCTGCAGCCTCTTTAGCCTCCATATTAATGTTGGTGCTCTAAATTCAAGTTAAACTTTTTACGCAAATACATTGGAAGATAATTACCATCCCTGTAGCCAACTGGTGGTGTGATCAGAATTAACACCCCCATTAGGCAGCTTCTAGTCATCAGAATACATTGATACACAAAAGAGGAAGAGGACATTTTCTTTAACGAGGTAACATATGTTAAGTCTCTTGCTGGACACTGATCGTCAGTGAAACTGTTATCATTGTTCAGAAGCAGGCACACCGTACAGCTGCTTTCCACAAGAACAGAACAGAGAAAATGTGTTCTATGCTTAAAAGTGACTCCTCTGTTGCCAAAGTGAGACAACACACAAACTGGTCAAACAGATCCTCAGATTCCACTTGGGTAGCTTACAACCTCACAGTATGAACGTTGAATTCTAAAATTTTAGGTAACACCCCATCCCATTTTTTTCTTTCTTCTTTGTTCCCCTTCCCCCCCCCCCCCCCCAACACCCCATTCCCCTCTCTTTTCTTGCTCCACTGTGCACCCATCCTCCCACTAATCCACATTCCTTCCCCACCCCCATCCTCACCCACGCCATCCTCTTCCACCTAGATCCATCTCTCTGCCTTTACGTTTCAGTCCACTTTCAATCCTCTTCTCCTCTTATCGACACCCTTTTGTTTCCTGTCTCTTTTTGTCTCCTTTACTTCCTGTTCATCTCTAATCTTTGTCTAACCATCTACTATCTAAAACCCCCTCTCCTGTGTTCACCTATTGCTTTCCAGGCTTTGTCTCGCTCCCACTTCTTTTCCAGATTTCAATCCTGAAGAAGGTCCCCAATCCAAAATGTTGCCTATCCATGTACTCCGTTGAATTACTCCAGCACTTTGAGTTCCATGCAAGATTCCAGCATCTGCAATTCTTTGTCTCAATTCAACAAGCCCAGTTTGAGAAGTCACTTGCAACTTATCACCAGGATGTTTCTGCCAACACCAGAGGATCAAATCCCCTTGGACACTACTAATCTACCATCAAATATGCCCATCCCTTGACCTCTTTTTGGAAAATTGTCCATGCTCCTTCTTCCTGCAAATAGGCAGATTCTAAGAGTGCATCTCAAGGTGTGAGGATAGTACAGAGCTGGTCAGGAGAGGCAGAGGGGTGACATTGCGACTGGTTGCCACTCTTAGACTGGGTGATGTTCAAGGACTTGGCAATGGACCTGAACAAATATGCCAGAGTTGTCACTGACTTCATAAGGAAATTCATGGAAGAGACTGTTCCCACCAAGGCCATCCAAGTGCTCCCTAACCAGAAGCCGTGGATAAACGAGGATGTCCGCAATGTACTGAAGACGAAATCTTGGGTATTCAAGCCTGGCAATACATGGTCATATAAAAACTCCAGACACGACCACAATAAGACCACCCGGAAAGCAAAGAGATGCTTTCAGTCTAAATTGGAGGATTGGGTGGGCATTTGACAGCTGCGGTACGGGCTTGCTTGTCATTACTTGCGATAATGGGAAAATAAGTAGTAGATAAGTGCATCGTTCTCAGACGAGCTCAATGCTTTCTGTGCTCGCTTCAAAAGGGAGAACATCAATTTACCTTCTCAAGACGATCCCAAAAGCCAAGCATTTTGACCAATTGCTTATGCTCAATGGTCCCTCACCATTTCCCTCTATGACACAACATCCATCCTTTATCACAACTGTTTTTGTTTCTCAGTGTTTAAGTGGCTGCTAAAGTACAAGGTGTTGGTTAGTTTCAAACTATGGGAAATTGAAATTTTAACGGATTCTTACATTTCACTTTCAGGGTCTCTTGAGTTTCATCCATGAATGAGTATTCTCTGCAATTGACTGAGCACTTGATGATCTTGTTGTGATTCCGGTATGAAGGCATGAAATTAACTGTGCTGGTCAGTTTTCTGTTGTTGGAAATCGTTAAGCCGTCCATTGCTGTCTCATCACCGAGGCCATGCCAGTTGAGGACACACTTGACCTCATCATCAATCTCAGACGAGGAACAGATCAATTTGGTCGTGACCCCTTCAACCAATTCCGTGGAGTAGGAGATAATTGGCTTTGTTGGACGTGCTGCAAAATAAATGAAATGGGAAAGGTATACGTTTAAACGGTATGATACATTTGGCATCTGAAATTGCTTGTGAAATATCAGCTGGGCAGCTGGATTCTGAACATTGTACAGACCAAAATATAGACCAGGAAGGATGAATTACCATAAACTCTGAGTGTCACACCAGGCAGTCCAGTCCACTTGTTCTTATCTTGTATTGTGAATCTGAAGCAATAGGTCTTGCCATGGTTTGCCTTAACATCATTAATCTGAAGAGAGCAGTTTTTCCTTCCCAGATCTCCTATGAAATTCACATCTTCATTGCCGGGGTTCTCACTGCTGTACAGTGTTGGCGATGATGAGTCACATGGATCATGCAACCACATGCCTGTTATGTCAGACGAAGGTATGTTTTCAAAAGGATACTGGAAAGAACAGTAAAAGGTTACAGACATCCCTTGGATTGCTTGCACAGAAGACCTGACCGAGACATCCCAATCGTTTGGATTCATAGATACTGTGGGGAAAAAACAGAGAACATAACATGGTTATATTATCGATCCGTTGTTAATTATACAAGGCAACCTCTGGCTATCAGGCAAACATTTAATTCTCCGTGTTGTTTTGCAATTGGAATGGAAAACTGAAGCTTCAGGCAGCATTCCCAATTCAGAATGGAACTAAGCAAAAACTGCACTTGCTACAAATCTAAAATCCAAGCAGGAAATGTTGGAAACACTCGGCAAGACAGGCAGCAGCTACAGAAAGAGAAACAGAGTCAATGTTAGATCTGAAACATTTGGTGCACTGAGTATTTCCAGTATTATCTGTTTTCATTTCAGCTCTCCCAGGAGTGATACAGAATGAGCCACCGGACCTTCAATATCACTCATAAACCAACGATCTCTAAATCCTGCCAGCCTTGGGCTTCACTTTATCAGGAATATACTAACAGTGAATTCTTCCTGTGTCACTTTGAAAAGCTCCCACCTGTCCAATGTTCCGTTTACATGGAGACGGCTTGTCCCAATCAACTTTTGAGGCTTTATTTCTGATGCTATCAAAATTAGTCTTCCCCTAGTTTAATGATTAAATTCAATGATTTAATGATACTTTATTGTCACATGTACGTAGCTACAGTGAAATGCTTTGTTTTGCATACAAGCCAGCACAATCATGTAGCAGACCTCACCTAGGCAGTTCACAAGCATCATTTTGGCACCAACAATGTTACAAAAGTGCACTGAACATTCCTATCTACTGCCTGCCACAGCACATGGGTCAGGTCTCTTCATCTAGACTGCTTAAGGAAGACATCTTAAAATTTGTGGAGTGGAAGGCCTTATCTCGAGAACAGATGGGCAGCATGGTGGTGCAGCGGTAGAGTTGCTTTCTCATGCCGCTAGTGACCTGAGTTCGATCCCAACTAGGGGTGACCGCGTGGGTTTTCTCCAGAAACCTTGGTTTCCTCCCACACTCCAAAGATGTACAGGCTTCAAGGTCAATTGGCTTTGGTAAAAAATTTAAATAGTCCCTAGTGTGTAGGATCATGCTAGTGGATGGGGATCGCTGGTTGGTGCAGACTCGGTGGGCTAAAGGGCCTGTTTCCACGCTGTATCTCTAAAAACTCCAACTAAATAAAAAGATGTGGCAAAGCCAAAGAAACGGAGAGAAAGGGCAGGTACCCTTTCAAGGGACAGGATGGGAGGAGGTAGCCAAGGGATTCAGAAGGTGTGTAGTTAATGTAAGTGGATAATTTATCTCCTGAAATCGTGACAGAGAGATCAAGAGAATGGAGATAGGTGCCAGCAATAGCCCGTGAATTTGAGGGCAAGGTGAAAGTTAGTGGCAAAGTTGATGGAACTGAGGAGTTCCGCACAAGTGCAGGAGGCATTACCAATGTAGTCAGCAATGTAGTGGAGAAAGAATTTTGTGGTGGTGCCCAAGCATCCTTGGAATAAAGAATACAAAGGCAAGCTTTGGTGGGTCCCATGGCAACATCTTTAATTTGTAGCAGAAGGCACAAAGTACTGGAGAAACTCAACCCGTCAGTCTGAAGAAGGGCCCTGACCCGAACGTTGCTTATCCATGTTCTCCTGAGATGCTGGGTGACCCCCTGAGCTATTCCAGCACTCAATGTCTTCTTTTGTAAACCAGCATCTGCAGTTCCTTGTTTCTTCTTTAATTTGTAGGAAATGGGACAAGGTAGGAGAGTGTTCTGCATGGAGATAGCATTTATCCAACCCATTCCCGTTGCAAGCACTTACCTGCTGTCAGTGGATGACTTTACTAAATGAACCATCGTTCCCATATAAGACAACTATATTTACTGACAGACCTCTAGATAAAGAAGTCTTCTTAAGTGGACTCCCCTGAATAGCTTAATCAGACTAACAAAGTAATTTTAGGGGACACTCAGGTCAGCCTGAAACTCCTTGGTAATGAAGTGGTATGTTAGCTACAGCACCAGAACCACACTGAGGTTGGGAGCATACAAATTAAACTTTCAAAATGATCTGAAGGAAGAAGCTGGAAGGAGATTTTAATGGAAAGGATAATATTCTTTGAATAGGGACATCTGAAACCTGACATCTGGAATACCAGGTGCAAACACCATGTGATAGTCACCAGCATACTTCAGAAACCCCCAATCTACTTGTTAGTGGTTGTTCAAATTGAAAAAACTGTTGCCTTAGCATCCACCTGTGACAAACTATGCACTAAGGGTATGTCAAGAAGATGTGCCAGCAGAAGAAACCCTAATCAGCCAGGAGAATTTGAAATAGATTAGCTTCAGTGTAGCGCTGTGCAATGGTGGAAGTTTTCAAACATTTATTAGTGGGTCTATAATACAATCTGGGAAAGGGTACACCATGGAGCACAATTGCCTGTGTCATTTAATCAAACAAATTCCTCTTAACATCAAGGCAACAAAAGACACCCATATAGGCTTGCATCCTGTGGTGGAATGAAGGTGACACCGACAAGCAGAACCACCCATGGACCAACCTCCATCATCCGTACCACCAACATTGGCTACTCTCCCTATCTCTCTAGTACCTGCATGTCATTGCTCCTGTTGTATAAATCAAGGTTCATCATCAGGCCAAGATATATGTGAAAGACAGCTAGATATTTCTATGCAGAATAAAACCATTACCCGAGTTAGGGAAATGTACTGAAACTTTGAAAGATAAGAACAGGTGTCTAACCCTGACAGACACGGACCTTCTATACTATAGGTAAAGCAAAGATGAATATTGACCTGATTCAAAAATTGATCATTGGGAGAGAATAACAGAAGGGGAGACCATTTCAAATAACCGTAAAGAACTGTAGGTCAAATTTTCCTTCAGCACACAATAGAGCATTTGCAATAAGAACATTGTGTGATGCAACAACAACCTCTCACTCAACATCAACAAAATCAAGGAACTAACTGGTGACTTCAGAACGTGGAGGTTTGGGAGACCATACATCATTACTCAATGGTGGTTTGCCTGTGGTGACAGTTTTCAGCCTCTAATTCCTGAGCGTTAACATCTCAGACAATTTATTCTGAACATAACCCAGAACATAAATGTAATCAGAAAGAAGGCATGCCAGCAAAAAGCTACAGAGAGTGGTCGAAGCCAGCATCCATCATCAAGGATCCCCACCATCTTCTCACTGCTACAATCGGACACGAGGTACAGAAGCCTAAAGTCCCACACCAACAGGTTCAGGAAAAGCTACTTTCCTGTAATTAACAGGTTCTTGAACTGACCTGCAAAACCCTAGTCATACTCCAGGAACAGACCTCCTCTTCAACTACTATGGACTCGTTTTTCTAATTGTGTAACTTTGCACTGTTTTTTGCACATTTCTTACACTTTCATGGACTTGTTTTTTTTCTAATTATGTTTCGCACTAATGTCTTGATTTTTTTGGAAACAATCTTTTCTCTTTTGGCTGCCTTAAGTATTTATGTGTAATTGTGTAATTGTGCAGGCAGGTGGGACTAGTGTAGCTGGAACACGTTGGTTCAGTGTGGGCAAGTTGGGCTGAAGGGTCTGTTTCCACACTGTATCAATTTATGACTCCATGACTCTATGATGTATGATTTATATTTTTGCGTGTTATCCGAGTCTCAGTGCCTGCGATGTTGTTTTACCTCACCACACTTGTGCATATGACAATAAACACAACTTGACTTAACTCAATAAAAGACGCTGAGAGATGAGGCATTAAGAGTTCACAATGAAGTATTAATGGCGGAAACAAGGAACTGCAGATGCTGATTTACCAAGGAAAGACACAAAGTGCCTGAGTAACTCAATGGGCCAGGCAGAAACCTTGGAGAACATGGATTAGTAACATTTCAGATAACGACCTGTCTTCAGTGTGAATGGTAGTGCTTCTTTGTGAAGTGCAGGGATCAAGATTGTATGAGCAAGACAGATGATGTAAGCTCCCACACAATTTAACCACACACTATTTTTCTCTTATGGGATATAATAATACACATATCTGGGTAACCACACACAATCAATGAGAGTACTGGAGTGTGTCCATTGTAAGGCAGCGAGTAAGTGCAAAAACCCATGTGGCAGCACATTGAAGCCTTTGAGAAATGATGATAATGAGTTCCACAACAAGCATACCTGCTTCCTTGATTCACTGTACTGCCATAGTTAGAAGGAAAGAATAGTTATAGCCCTGTCCCACGGTACGAGTTCATTCCAAGAGCTCTCCCGAGTTTAAAAAAAATCAAACTCGTGGTAAGCACGGAGAATGAACGTAGCGGGTACATCGGAGCTCGAGTGCCCCGAGTACCGACGAGTGGCCATTACCGTAAATCTCCGAGTTCGAATCAGGGCAAACTCGGGAGAACTCTTTGAATGAACTCGTACCGTGGGACAGGGCTTTTAGGCTGGAATATTAGCAGGTAAAGGAGATCTGGTTTTGGTTCAAAGCCAGGCAAGGAGATGGTAGCTGACAGTCTGTAGCCCTTATGGTTTACACTACAGCCACTTATTTAGGGAGAAAGAAACATGTAGAAATAACTCCTGGAAAAAGTAGTGGCCACCCAAATTAATAACCTTGACATGGAATGGTGAACTAAGCAAGCAACCCACAGCTTATATCTCTGTATTCTATATCTCTGTATCTCCCTCTCCCCTGACTCTCAGTCCAAAGAAGGGTCTTGACCCGAAACGTCACCTATTCCTTCTCTCCAGTGATGCTGCCTGACGAACTGAGTTACTCCAGCATTTTGTGTCTATCTTCGCTGCAAGCCAGCACCTGCAGATCCTTCCTGCACATATCGTCTGTTCCACTGCAAAATCTCCTCAAGAGATGCTGCCTGTTCTGCTGAGTTACTCCAGCATTTTGTGTCTATCTTCAACACATATTATTAACACCTTCAAGGGAAAGAGAGAGATCAGAGCACAGAACTCACAGGACTTGTATGATAGACAGGAAAGGCCTCAGAGAAGCTAGAACAAGAGAAGCTGCCATATTGGATGGAAAATGAGGATTTATAGAGATGGAACATAGACCATTATTAGCTGCCATCAGGTCAAGAAGGTGACCAAAGTGACTTTAGATCCCTGCAACTGCAGTTTTTACCACAAATGTACCAGGACAAGTAAATCCATCTCAGGCTGCCCATCATCAAGCCATGAACAACAAATAGTACTTTTGAGATGTGTGGGTGTGGAAATTTGAACGTTGTCACCTGATTTTAACAGGATGGATATAATGAGGGTATTTGCAGACAGAAGTGCAGTCTCCGCCACAGTAACAACTGGAGACAGTTGACGTCACAACATTTCCTCCCTTGGTGACATTTACCACTGATGCCAGACACACTTTGTGGGTAGTGTGTGGACGCAAAGAAAAATTGTTTTGAACAAGTGACTCCAACTTGACTGAACAAATATCTGAGTTCTTCTGCGGCACGATTTTTAACACAGTATGGTTGTGCGCTTAAAGACACAAAACGCTGGAGTATTTCAGCGGGTCAGGCAGCATCTCTGGAGGAAATGAATGTTTCAGCCATCTGCTAGTCAACCCCCTCATCTGTATCTATATATCACTTGCTTGTCATAGTCCTGCCCCCACCTCTCTTCCTGTTTTCTCCCCCCGCCTACACTCAGTCTGAAGAAGTGTCCTGACCCAAAACGTCACTTATTCATGTCTGAAGAAGGGTCTCACCCCGAAACGTCACCCATTCCTTCTATCCAGAGATTCTGCCTGTCCTGCTGAGGTACTCCAGCATTTTGTGTCTATCTTCGGTTTCAACCAGCATCTGCAGTTCCTTCTTACAACTTATTTATGTCCTCCAGAGATGTCGCCTAACCCACTGAGTTACTCTAGTACGGTGTCTTTTTTTGTAAACCGACATCTGCAGTTCCTGGTGTCTATGGTTTTATGCTTGGTTAGTCAGACAGCTGTTAGACTACTGCGTGGGGCTTTGGTCTCTCCAGAGGGTAAGTGATATTAAGGCTTTTCACTTGCACCATGCTTAACCTATGTGGTCAAGCCACACTTCACAAATAAAGTGCAGCTGAACCATATCAGCCAAAAGTGCTGAGAGACTACATTTTGGAAATTTAGTTTAGTTTAGTTTAGAGATACAGTGCGGAAACAGGCCCTTCGGTCTACCGAGTCCACAACGACCAGTGATCCCTGCACATTCGCACTGTCTACACACACTGGGGACAATTTACACTTAAACCAAGCCAATTAACCTACAAACCTGTATGTCTTTGGAGTGTGGGAGGAAACCGAAGATCTCAGAGAAAACCCACGCGGTCACAGGGAGAACGTACAAACTCCATTCAGACAGCACCCGCAGTCAGGATTGAACCCGCGTCTCTGGCGCTGCAATCGCTGAAAGGCAGCAACTCTACTGCTGCACCACTGTGCCACCCACAAAATGGAGTGACTTGAATTAGAACCATGAAGAGTCCTGGAGTCTAACAGCGTGGAAACCTGGCCACACCGAACACCATGTTCCATTTACATTAGTCCCTCCTGTCTGCAATTTGTATGCACTGAAAGAACATCAGAAAATACAAATCAATTTTCTTCGCATGCTGCCTATAGTCATTGGAAATTGCAAATGGTAATCATATGACTATTGTATGTATTGAGAGGAATAAAACAGGAAATAATGGAAGAACTCAGTGAGTTAATCAACATCTGTGGAATTAAAAACCAATGAATGATTTGGATAATATTTGAGTATATGTATATAAAATTATGAGAGGTATATACAAGGTATATAGTGCAAGTCTTTTTCGCTGTTTAGAATGCCAAATATTAGAAGGATTAGGTTTAAGGTGAGAGGAGGAAAGTTTAAAGGGGATTCACAGCGCAATTTTTTTTACACAACAGTGCTAGGTACCTGGATTGCATTGCCAGGGGTGGTGGTAGAAGCAGAAATGATAGCATGTTTAAGAGATTTTACATACATGAATAGGCAGGAAAAAGAGGGATAGGGACTATTTGCAGGCGGGAATAATTTAACTCTCCTTCCCATTCCCACACTGACCTTTCTGTCCTGGGCTCCACCATTGCCCGAGTGAGGTCGCATGCAAATTGGAGGAACAGCACCTTATATTTCGCTTGGGCAGCTTACAACCTAGCTGTATGAATATTGATTTATCTAATTTCAAGTAACCCTTGCATTCCCTCTCTCTCCGTCCCTCCCCCACCCTAGTCATCCTGCTAGATTCACTGCTCATATCCATTTCTTATCACCTCTTCCACAGCCAACAATGGACCATTGTGGGCTCCACCTTTCCTTGGTCATTGGTGCTGGCTCTGATTTGCTCTGTCTGTTTTCATATCCCCAGTTTCCATCTCCCATGACTCTCAGTCTGATAAAGCGTCTCAACCCAAAACGTCACATACTCCTTTTCTTCAGAGATGCTGCCTGGCCCACGATGTTACTCTTTTATTTTGTGTCTATCTTGGGAATAACTTAAATTGGTGCAGACATGGTGGCTGAAGAGCATGTCCCTGGGCTGTTCTGTTGAATGTTGTATGTTCTATTAAGGACTGATGGGATGTCAGTTTTCAAAGCGGAGCAGGGGGAAGGAGTGTGGGGTAAGACAAAAGTCAATATGGAGATTGGTCAAGTCAGAGCAGATGTTAAGGAACTCAAAGGGGCAGAAGCATGATAATAGAAACATAGAAGATAAGTGCAGGAGTAGGCCATTCAGCCCTTCGAGCCAGCACCTCCTTTCAATATGATCATGGCTCGATATCTCATTTCCTTTAGCCCTAAGAGCGAAATCTAACTCTCTTTTGAAAACATCCAGTGAATTGGCCTCCACTGCCATCTGTGGCAGAGAATTCCACAGATTCACCACTCTCTGGGTGAAAATGTTTTTCCTCATCTCAGTCTTAAACTGTGACCCCTGGTTCTGGACTCCCCCAACATCGGGAACATTTTTCCTGCATCGTGCCTGTCCAATCCTTTACAAATCATATATGTTTCTATAAGATCCCCTCTCATCCTAAATTCCAGTGCATACAAGCCCAGTTGATCCATTCTTTCATCAAATGTCAGTCCCGCCATGCTGGGAATTAACCTGGTCAACCTGCGCTGCACTCCCTCAATTGCAATAATATCCTTCCTCAAATTAGGAGACCAAAACTGCACACTATACTCCAGGTCATAGCGGGCTTAATTAATATTGTCGTTTGCCCCTAGGCAAAGTCACCAACATATTTACTGTTTTTGATAGTAAATTCCAGGTAATCAATTACCCTTGTAGGTGTCAATTTTGATTTAACTGGATGGATGAGGTAACCAATTCTTTCAAACAGGGTTTTGGTTTGCTTTGACTGATGTTTCTGCCAATTCTTGGTGACTCCAAAAATGAAAATGTCCTCCAAATATGCCATTACTATGTGGTTTTGAGACCTTTGTAGTCCCAGAATTGGTTTCCGTAGTTTAGTCAATAGTCTAGGAGCTGATGTCAACCCATTTGGCAGAGCCATGCCATCCATTTAAATTTCAAATATCTCCTGTTCTTAGTGAATAGACCACGAATAGTATGCATCTTTGAGGTCGACGCATGCCATGTGACCATTTTATAGGAAGCTCCTATAAAACAGTAGTTAGACCGTAACAAAAAATTGCTGTTTCTGAAAGTCTGTACTGCACAAATGAGTTAAACCTGGATGAAGTGACATCCTCCATCTGTCACCTGTCCTGAAAGGCAATCCTGCCCAAAATACTGGGCCTGCCTTGAAGCCAACTCCGGTCCGAGTTCCAAGTCTGCTTGGAACCTATGTATGTTGTGCAGTAAAAAATAATCACGATTTTGTAATCTGTTTTTTAAAACCAGATCTGAAATTCATGTTATTGTCATTTTGAACAAAAACACAAGAGTAAAATTACCAACATGTAACTGGTCCACAATCCCTTGTTTCGGTAAACCCAGACCCACCTACGTCCATGGCTACCGGTGGTCTTGTGGTAAGCCCAAAGGCCCCTGATGCGGGTTCCTTTTCTCTCCTTGATTTGAAGTAGGACTGGCAGGGAGTGTGGATTCCATGTTTCTCCTGACCTCTGCTTGGGTCTTGGTCTGAAAACCTCATCATACTGAGCCTGCCTTGTAGGACAATTCTGGCCATAATTCTGAGTCTGCCTTGAAAGACGACTCTGATCATATTTCCGTGCCCAGCTTTCAAGCTACCACCGGCTTCAGTGAACTGCTTACCCCCTATGGAGGTGTGGGGTGTGTTGTCGCCTACTGATGAAGTTTTGCTTGTCGTTGGTACCTTGATTGGTCCGACAGCTTTTGCTTCCTTCTTCTGGTCTTACCTGAAGTGAGGATTCGGCGTTTCTCCAAAGTCACCCTGATAGTGCTGTTCCCTTGCCGGCATTTGTGCGGAGATTCTGCCAACAGCTGTCTCTTGAGGCCATATGCATGTGCTTCAGTATGTTCATACTTTAATTCGAGATCAGTTACCTACTGATCACTCACACTCCCCTCCACTGAGAGTGAGATTTGTAGACAGCCCTGAAAACAGGTGCTGCCGCAGGCCCCTGAGGATACCTGCGCTGAAATGGCCCTCCAGCGGCTTGCTTTGGGTCAGACTGAAACTGACCGTGAATGCTCCTCTCCTCAGAGCAGGAGACATTTGCTAGATCTCTATCCAGGGAAGCACCCAGTGGAACCTGGATGATTGCAGAAGTATTTCTTTTCTTTTGTGCTTATTATTTATTTTATGTAAAGCATTTTGGTGTCAATGCAAGTTAACTTAAACAGTGCTATATAAGTAAAAGTTACTTACTTACTTCCTTTCTTCTGCTTGTCCCTGGGAAGGTTCCCACCCCCCCCCCCCCCCCTGCTTTTGTACTCTGATTCAGAGTGGTTTCTTCCATATGTACTTCCCCCTCCAATGGGGAAGACATTGGACTGCCCCACGTGTGAGGCTCCCGGCACTGCGGTAGGCCCCGGGCTGACACAGCTCCCTCCTTTAGAGCAGGTCATTGTTGGAGCAACTTCTCCAACAAGTTGCTCCATGTGGGAGAGTCGTCCTCAGACGCTCTCCGTTGAGGGAGGGTATCCCTTTCCCCCCGGACTCATCTGAGTCAACGGGTTTGTTTGACTTGCGGGTGGATTTACGTCCCGCCGGGACCACCACGGAGCTCCTTCTCCTGCAACAAGTTTCCTGCCGGTTCTGCTGCCGGCGCTAAATGTCGGGAAACAAGACCGTCGCCCGCTACTGGGAATGCTGCGGTCTTCGGCAGCCGACTTCCCCGCGGACTGTCTCCTCGACATCTGGGCCCTGAAACTACAAAAAGCTTCAAGCCCGAAAGAACGCAGGTAAATAATTCAACTTCCCTTACCTGCCCATCCCGACGGACTGGGAGGACACAATGCCTCTGCCAGTCCGTCGCGCGCATTGCGTTCAGACGTAATGACGCGCACGCAGACGGACGGCCCTTCTTCACGTAGACACTCACGTGCCTCCGAAGTAAAATTCCCCATTTTGTCTCTGCCTCCTTTCTGAAAAAGTGGAGTTACATTGGCTATCCTTCAGCCCACGGGAACTGATCCAGAATCGAGAGAACATTGGAAAATGATCACCAATGCATCCACGATTTCTAGGGCCACCTCCTTGAGTACTTTGGGATGTAGACCATCAGACCCTGGGGATTTATCTGCCTTCAGTCCCAACTGTTTACCTAACACCATTTCCTGACTAATGTGGATTCCCTTCAGTTCCTGCCTACCACTAGATCCTTGGTCCCCTAGTATTTCTGGGAGATTGTTTGTGTCTTCCTTGGTGAAGACAGAACCAAAGTACTTGTTTAACTGTTCTGCCATTTCCTTGTTTACCATTATAAATTCACCTGTCTCTGATTGTAAGGGTCTTCATGTCTAATGGGAAATGATGAGACAGCAAAATATATTAAGAATTCTGTTGACACACTTTTGAAGACATCCAACCACGCACAGAGCATGCTGAGTGAATATGGGCTATTTTAACCCTTGCAAAGCTTATGGTGGCTCTTGTGAAAATGATTCTGAGATGCTTAATTGATTCTGAGAATGGGCTGCATTCACAAAATAGACTTCAATTCTGGGGATGTCCCATTGCTGCTTCTTTCACAAGAGTATAGAAGTTGAGAGGTCATGTTGCAGTTGTATAAGACGTTGGTGAGACAACATTTACTGTATTGTGTTCAGTTCTGGGCACCATGTTATAGGAATGATGTTGTCAAGCTGGACAGGGTACAGAGAAAACTTACGAGGATGTTGCCAGGACTAGAGGGTTTGAGCTATAGTGAGAGGTTGAGTTGGCTGGATGTCTATTCCTTGAAGCACAGAAGGATGAGAGATGATCTTACAGAGGTCTATAAAATCATGAGAGGAATAGATCGGGTAGATGCACAGAGTCTCTTGCCCATGGTAGGTGAATCGAGGACCAGGGGACATAGGGTTAAGGTGAAGGGGAAAAGATTTAACAGGAATCTGAGAGGTAACTTTTTCGCACAAATGGTGGTGGGTATATGGAACGAGCTACCAGAGGAGGTAGTAGAAGTTGGGACTATCCCAACATTTAAGAATCAGTTAAACAGGAACATGGATAGGACAGGTTTGGAGGGATATGGACAAAAGGCAGGCATGTGGGACTAGTGTAGCTGGGACATGTTGGCCAGTGTGGGCAAGTTAGCTGTAGGCAGGCCAAAGGGCCTGTTTCCACACTGTATCACTCTATGACTATGAACATCCACCAGCATCAAGTTGTCTGGGGAATCACGGAGAGATTGTTGGACTTCAGTCGGAGACTAGAACATGACCGTCAGAGTATGTTTGAGTTGTCAGGTTGAGCACTGAATTCATGTTTGCCCAATTAGAAAGATGATCAGGCCGGCACAGTAGCCCTGTATCTCTAAACTAATAAAAGGCTACTTTCTCCCTGTTTTGTCTGGACGTGTAGCGTAAATACAGCAAGAAAAGAAGCCAAGTCATTCTTGACAGCTGAACCCAAAGGATGTGGGGAATGGGCTATGAAGTGGGGGATCAAAGGTTGTGAGCAGGAGATCAGGAGTCTTTGCGGTCTCTCGTAGGAGTTGGCCGATTCGGAGGTCCAAGCCGCTGAGGATGTTCTTCCGTTCTGCCGTCGGAGTTCCATCAGGCCGGAGGGCCTGAGCATCGGGCCGCCCGTAGCGGTGACTGCAGGGGGCTCAGGAGACCCCGACCACGGGTGAACAACAAGGGGGAGGATGACTGAGCTTTGGTACCTTCAGTCACAGTGGGAAACTTTGATTCCGCTGTGTGGGGATGTTTCTGTTAAAGTCTATCATGTGTTGTGTTCTTTTTTATTCGTTTGGCTGTATGGTGACCCCAAATTTCACTGTACCTATTGGTGCATGTGACAATAAATGTCTCTTGTCTTGTCTCATGTCTTCTCTCCTGACCAGCTCCCTGTGGATCAATCCATCCAGTTGCTGGGTTTTTCCCAGTTTGAAACAGAGATCTGCCATCATCTGCCTGCAGAGCTCCTACCATTCACTTGTATTGGGATTGGGCGGCTGAACAATTACAGTTTGGTTTAGTTTAGTTCAGAGATGCAGCGTAGAAGCAGGCCCTTTGGCCCATTGAGTCGTGGGTTTTCTCTGGGTGCTATGGATTCCTTCCACACTCCAAAGACGTATGGGTTTGTAGGTTGATTAGCTTTGGTAAAAATTGTAAATTGTAAATTGACCCTATTGGGTACGATGGTGCTGGTGTATGAGGCTGATCACTGGACGGCGTGGACTCGCTGGGCTGAAGGGCCTGTTACTGCGCTGTACCTCTAAAGTTTAAAGTCTAAAGTTTAAAGAGCCAGCGCCAACCAACAATCACCCATGCACTAGTTCTATTCTATATACTAGGGACAATTTACCGGAGCCAATTAACCTACAAATCTGTATATCTTTGGAGTGTGGGAGGAAACCAGAGCACCCGGGGAAAACCCACATGGGCACGCGGAGAAGGTACAAACTCCTTACAGACAGCAGCCGTAGTAAGGATCAAACCCGGGTCTCTAGCGCTGTAAGGCAGCATCTCTACCTCAGCTCCACTGTACTGTCAATAGGTCATTGCCAGTTTCAACTTCGTAACCTCTAAATGTAGCCAACTTCCAGCAAGTGCTTAATCCATACTAGTAGACCAATACTGACTAAATAATGACTGGAAATGTATATCAGCTTCTGTGAGGAACATTGGGGCTCTGAAATTAACTTCTTAAAAGTCAGTGCTTCGAGTCAATGCTGAAAGAGCTGTTCATGCAACAACAAACAGGTAAAGTCGAAAGTGAACTATCTGTGGTTTTTGTCAAACGTCTGTGGTCTGGTTCTCAAGAAGATTTGCAAATCAACTCATAAGTGAAACTGGTTCCACCATGACTGGATTTGGCCCCAGTCTTTGAAAGTGGAAGAAAGGAGCCATGGATTTATATAGCGCGTGTGATGTCTGTGATGTCTTTGCAATCAATGTAACAGAAACTCGTGCATGAGCCTCGTGACTGAGGTCAAGTGACCTTCAAGATAAAAGGCAGTGATTGCCGAATAAACGTGCGCTTGCTCTGGAACACAAACCCGGTGTGGACCTGTCCTTTGTGCTAGTCACAACAGGGCCTTACGTGGTCTCAAACATTACATGGTGTCAGAAGAAAACAAAGAAAAGAAAAAGGGAAAGAAGTGGAGGAGAACAAGCCTCAAGCCTCCATGGAAGAGAAGTAAAAGAGGAAGATTCAAACAGGACAGTGGAGCCACTACAAGACCGACGAAACAGAGTGAGCCCGGCCAGAAGGAGTGTCAGCCCGGTCGTGAAAGGCGCAACCAGCAGGCAACCAGTATCGGAGGTCTGGAGTGACCAGCGGTGGAGAGACGCGCAGTCCCGACACAGGGGAGCGAGGTGCAGCCCCGACGAGAGGTGCAGTCCCGACGCAGGGGAGCGAGGTGCAGCCCGACACAGGGGAGCGAGGTGCAGCCCCGACGGAAGAAGCAGTCCCGACGCAGGGGAGCGAGGTGCAGCCCGACACAGGGGAGCGAGGTGCAGCCTCGACGGAAGAAGCAGTCCCGACGCAGGGGAGCGAGGTGCAGCCCGACACAGGGGAGCGAGGTGCAGCCCGACACAGGGGAGCGAGGTGCAGCCCCGACGAGAGGTGCAGTCCCGACGCAGGGGAGCGAGGTGCAGCCCGACACAGGGGAGCGAGGTGCAGCCCGACACAGGGGAGCGAGGTGCAGCCCCGACGAGAGGTGCAGTCCCGACACAGGGGAGCGAGGTGCAGCCCCGACGAGAGGTGCAGTCCCGACACAGGGGAGTGAGGTGCAGCCCCGACGGAAGAAGCAGCGACTGGCATGGCAGCAACCAGGTGAGCCCGAGAGCCAACGGTGGGCAGAGAAGCGGGACCTGCAGAGAGATGAAGTCACAACAGAAGAAACGAAGAGCAAAGACACAGACACATGTGGAAGTGCTGTAGAAGTGCTGTAGAAGTGCTGTAAAAGTGCTGTAAAAGTGCTGTAAAAGAAATTATATTGAAATGCTGTATGACATGCTGTAAGAAATGGGTCTCTCCCAATTGGGTTTTGTTTACCTGATATATACTGCCTCGGTACTGTTGCTTTTTTTTCCCAGATATGTACTGCCTCGGTTCTTTTGGATGTAAAAATAATACAGAACCGTGTAATTATTTTGCTCTTGTCATTGCCATTGTGCTGTGAGTTAAAAAAACATGCATTTGGTACTGTTCAGTCTGCACAGGTGATGCGGGTGTACTAATTGGGGGGCAATCAATGTTTTGTCTTGATCATGCGGTTAATTATCTTTTCTCTTCTCGCTCATCGAGGCCAAACTAAGTTTGTGTCTGTTAATTGTGTTTTCAATAGCTGCAGGTGATTACCGCAGTTCATTATCTCTTCTCTTGTAGCCCTGTGTAGCAATGTGTAAAAAAACCCTGGATAGCCGTGGATGGAGCATCAGAAGTCAGACGCCCAGATGGGAGAAACCTGGAGAGAGGAGCCCGTCTTCCAGAATCCAGCAGTAGTCTCCCAGAAGGGTCTATAAGTAGGAGACACCTAGTCAGAGGAGCCAGTCTCCCAGGGGTGAGAAATGGCCAGAGGAGCCCGTCTCCTAGATGCCAGAAGAAGTCCCCAGAAGCCTAGCTAGACGAGAGGTGGGAGCCAGTCTCCCAGTCGTAGCAGAAGGCAATTGAGAGAGGCCCTCTGCTAGAGTGTAAAATTAAGTGGACATCAGGGGAATTGATAAACAAAGTTAAAAGGGGGAGATTTATGATCTGAAGAATGATGATAAACAAAGTGAAAAGGGGGAGATGCATGATCTGTAAAATGAAGAGGGAGATGTGATTTCTTGCTACGTTATGTAATATGTACATAACGTTATGTAATAAATGTAATATGTATATAATGTAAATACAAGTGCCTGTAACATTTTAAAAGTAAAGAGGGAGATGTTATGTCTGTGATGTCTTTGCAATCAATGTAACAGAAACTCGTGCATGAACCTCGTGACTGAGTTCAAGTGACCTTCAAGATAAAAGGCAGTGATTGCCGAATAAACGTGCGCTTGCTCTGGAACACAAACCCGGTGTGGACCTGTCCTTTGTGCTAGTCACAACGAAGCCTTACCAACAGACGAGAATACCTTACAGCGCGGAAACAGGCCCATCAGCCCACGTCCATACTAACCAAGTAGCATATCTGAGTCCCATTTGCCTTTGCCTGGGCCATATCCCTCTGAAAACGTTTATATCCATATACTTGTCTAAATCCCTTTTAAACATTGCACTTGTTCCTGCACTTAACACTTCAACTGGCAGCTTGTTCCACATACCCACAACTCCCTGTGTTAAAAACATTGTCACCCTTTTAAATTTTTCCCCTCTCACCTTAAATCCATGCCCTCCTTATCTTAAGAAAAAGACTAGGATCATTCACCTTATCTATGCCCCTTGTGATTTTATATACCCCTATAATGTCACCTATCGGTCTCCTAAGCATCAGGGGAAAAAGTCTCAGCCTTTTCAGCTTCCCCATACAACACAAGCCCTTCAGTCCCACTGCACCTTTTCAAGCTTCATGGCATCCTTCCTGTTGCTCAATGATCAGAATTGCACACAATAATGTAAGTGTGGTCTCACCAACATCTACACAGTTGTAACATGACATCCCATGTCTTGTACTCAGTTGCCCTGACTGATGAACGCAAATGTGCCATTTTCATCCTTCACTATCCTGTCGACCTGTGTCATCAACTTCAAGAACTATGTATACTGAAGGGAGCTATCTACTTGATTTCATGAGTAAAGTCTATCTGCTTGGTTTATGGCTGCAGACCCAGCATGAAGGGCTGGAGTTACCTATGTTGCTCTACGAGTGCAGCGCTGGGGACATTTAACTGTGCTTTCCCTCATTCAGGATCATGGTCATGGCTCTATTGCCAACTCCATGAACCTTCCTGATGTAGCTGTACTAATCATAGTTATATCATCATACAGCATGGAAACAACCCATTCAGCACACTGTGTCCATGCCGACCAGCAGGCACCATCCATATTAATTCCAATTTCCCTTAACAAAAGGACGTACCTTTAGAAAATAAATGAGGAGGGAGTTCTTTAGTCAGAGGGTGGTGAATCTGTGGAATTCATTGCCACGGATGGCTGTGGAGGCCAAATCGATGGATTCTTTTAGGTTGGAGATTCACAGTTTCTTGATTAGTGTGGGTGTCATAGGTTATGGGGAGAAGGCAGGAGAATGGGGTTGAGAGGGAAAGATAGACCAGCCATGATTAAATAGTGGAGTAGACTTGATGGGCTGAATGGCCTAATTCTGCTCCTAGAACTGATGAACTTACAAACTTCCAGCACTTGGCCTGTAACTTCTATACCCAGGTTATTCACATGCTTATCAAGACATTTCATAAATGCTATTGAAAGCCATTGTTTCGTTTTTTTTTAGTTTAGAGATGCAGTGAGGAAACAGGACTTTCGGCCCACCGAGGCCACACCGACCAGCAATCCCCGTACACTAGCACTATCCTACACACTAGAGAGACAATTTTACATTTGTAACCAAGCCAGTTAATGCACAATCCTGTATCTCTTTGGTGGTTGGGAGGAAAACGAAGATCTCGGAGAAAACCCTTTGGGTCATGGTCATGGGGAGAACGAACAAACTCCGTGCAGGCAAGCACCTATAGTCAGGATTGATCTTGAGTCTCTGGTGCTGTAATGCAGCAGCTCTACTGCTGCGCCACCGTGCTGCGCACAATGCTCATTGTTGCATGTTTTCCAATGAAACTGAAGTGACGATGGAAGAGTTTCTGTTTCACGATAAAGGGAAGCTGCGATGTTCCATTGTCAAGCACAGTGCCAGCTGCGAAGATCTGCATCTGCAAACTGAGCTCCCTTTCCACAGATTCATCACTTGGCACAGTTATTTCCCTTGCTGAGTGCTGGCTTATTCCCTAATTTGCAGCTGAGTGGACATCAACAACTGGCCGAGTTCCCTCAGCATAAGCAGTTTTTGGAAAGGGCTACTTGCAGCTGTGGAGAGTTGTTGGAGTCAGCAAATGCTGACACCGTGACAATCAACACTCACCAAGACCAACGGATGGACAGAAACTCAGATGCTGGGTTGGATTTCCGCAGTCATCATCTGTCTCAGGGTCTTCTCCAGGTCAACTCACGAGAATGTAACAATTCACCAGTAATGGTTTTGGAATGCTTTTGACCCCCTCCGTGTAATAGTCACCCTCAGCCAACTACCTCCTGCGGTCGCAACCAAGTCTGCTCCCTCACAGCAGAGGAGACAACAGATGAATCCCATGTTATATCCTGGGTCTCATAATCAAGTGTACAAAATCATGAGAGGAATAGATCAGAGTCTCTTGCCCAGAGTGGGGGAATTAAGAAAAACAGAGGACAGAGGTTTAATTGAATTGAATCAAATTGAATACATGTTATTAGCCAAGTATGTATACATACAAGGAATTTGCCTTGGTGATTTGCTCGCAAGTAACAACACGATATACAGTAGACAATTAAAAATAAAACATTATAATTTAACCATGTAAAGAATGAAATAAAATACCAGAGCAAAAGGAGGCTACAGACTTTTGGCTGTTGAGTAGAGCTACTACTCATTGAAAAAAAGTTGTTTTTATGTCTGGCTGTGGCGGCTTTGACAGTCTAGAGTCGCCTTCCAGAGGGAAATGCTCCAAAGAGTTTGTGGCCAGGATGAGAGGTGTCAGAGATGATCTCATCCATTCCCTTCCTGGCCCTTGCAGTGTACAGTTCGTCGATGGGGGGAAGGTTGCAGCCAACAACCTTCTCCGCTGATCGAACAATGCGCTGCAGCTTCCAGATGTCATGCTTGGTGGCTGAGCCAAACCAGACCACGATGGAGAAGGTGAGGACAGACTCTATGATGGCAGTATAAAACTGGACCATCATTGCCTGTGGCAGATTGTGTTTTCTCAGCTTCTGCAGGAAGTACATCCTCTGTTGGGCCTTTTTGACTGCAGAGTCGATTGTGGCCTCTCATTTAAATGTCCCTGGAGATGATGGTTCCAAGGAACTTAAATGACTCACAGATGTGACTGTGGTGTTGTTGATGGTTAATGGGGGGAGGGGAGGGGGAGCTCTCCTAAAGTCTACAATCACTTCCACTGTCTTAATAGCATTTAACTCCAGGTTGTTGCGATGGCACCAGGACTGGTGCAGACAAATTTGCTACTTCACTCCATGCCTGAAAGTTGTCTACATCTTGCTGCATGCTGGTATGTGATTTATTCACTGATGTATTGTGAATGGAATAGAACATTGTGCAACCATCCCCACTTACAATGGAACTAAGTTCCTCTTCTTGATGTAATTCTCTGCACATCAAGCTGCACATTTTTTAGCGTAATCTACATGAATTACTGTAGTACTAGTTTGAGGCCAAATATCGTGTTATGGTCAGTTAGTCAGCGGATAATGTATTTTATAGAACTGACGATGACTTGGGAGAACACAGTGGATGAGGTTTATGAAAGGAAAATGCTTAGATATGTAGATTTGGCAGCAGTAGTTGAGCAGCAAGGATGGAGAGCAAATGCCTGGCAGAGGTGGGTTGTAGAGGTTTCATAACACGATCAACCACCTCGCTATTTGGCGAGTTAGGAATTAGTGCACAGAGTTTGCATCAGGCCATAACGGAAATGGCAGAGGTAGCAGAGTAGATAGGCAGTAGGTAGATTTGGTGGAGAAGAAACAGTGTCAGTTGGGAGCAGAAAGGAAATATGTAATGCGCGGTAAGTGTATTCATTGCTGTTTTACATGTGAGGGTGGAATTAGTGGCGATTGCTTGATGGAGGCTTAGGATTAGTGTAAGACAGAATGCAGGTGATTAGCATTTGTTAGAGTGTTCAATCAATCATCTGTAGTTTATTTTACTTAGTAAATATTTACAAAGTTAGCTGGATAGAAGTGCATACTGGGAAAATAACAGCTATTGAATGGGATGGTTCTGGGGTGCCTGAATCTACCGCTGGGCCTTCCTGAGGTGTTGTGAGCCTAACTCAATGAAACACCACTGAAGTAATGCACACTTGATAGCCCTAATGATATAATGGTATCTACACCCCTAGTTTTTGTTAGTTTAATTGTGTAAAGGCATTTTAGATTTTCATGTGGCATTGGGATTGGGTTTCTTGGTTAAACATTTAGCTTGTGTGTTTGTTAACAGGCCGATAGCTTATTACTGAATATGAAGTTAGTCATTGTCCTATAGCATAAGTGTGTATAGGTAGTTTAGATGCTACTTTGGCATTCAGCTTGGTTTTCATGGTTGAGTGCTTATCCTGGCGTTAGAGCACGTACTTTGTCGTTTTAACAATAATGCAATAGTACTTTGGGGTCAAAGAGAAGGGGGTCAAAGGGAAGTTCATCCTGAGAGCCGGAGTTCTGATACATGTCTGTAGATTTCATGCTTAGCTCAGGTGATTGGGAAATAAATTGTATTTACCATTCTAGCGCACACATGCCCTTGCAAGGGTGGGTGCAAAAATATATAACAACTGCGGCAATGGCTCAGAAAGCCAAGGGTCAACCACCACTTTAGTGCGCATTTGTGGGAGTATTTAATATTAAATTTAAATATTTACATAGTCAAAATTAGAAATAGGTCAGGATAAATGTTAATGTACCTGCCACCCATTGTCTCATCAGTCCCTGACATCTCTTTATACAGGCTCTCCTTCCTCTTCACACAGTCCTGATGCAGGGCCTTGAACCCAAACATCTTTCACCCATTTTCCCTCCACAGATACTGCTTGACTCGTTGAGGTTCACCAGCAGTTTCTTTTTCTTGATGTAAAATTAAACGATTGTAAAAACCAGAGTGTAATGTAATGTAACATAATGTAATATAATGTAATGTATTGTGTAATGTAAGATTACCACTCAGCTAGATCCGGACTCATCGACTCTATATTCAGGGAAGTTTATGCTCCAGACTCAGACATTTCATTCAGTGTTCTCATTCTGGCTTCCCCAGCATTAGTGAGAGGAAGGGTGGACTGGGCAACTGTTTCGCCGAACACTTGCGCTCTGTCCACCAAGACCCGTTGGAGATCCTGGTTATCAGCCATTTTAAATCCACTTCACATTTCCACTCTGGACATTTTGTCCTTTGCTTCCTGCAGCCATAGGTAAAATGGAAGAACGGTTCCTCATGATCTTCTTGGTTACCGTAGAACCCAACGTCATGAACACAAAATGTTCCGATTTCAGGTAACCACCTCACCCCTTCTCATCTATTGCTTTCCCCCCCTCCACCATTACCCCATGCGCACACCTTTCTTTCCACCTCCCCTGCTCTCATCACACAGTTCCTTTCACCTCCTGAATCCACTCATCACCCACCCCTCTTGGCCCTGAGGCCCCTATTTTCATTTCCCCCACCTCCCCATTCCTCTCACTCACTATCTCTTCTGCTAGTTTCCCATTCACTCCCATCTTGCTCCCTTAACAGGTTTCACATCTGCACCCTTTTGGCTCCAACTTCATACCCCAGCCTTGGTTGGCATCTCCCCCCACCTGCCTGACATGAATCCACCTATCACTGCCTGGTTTTGCCCCATCCCAACCCCCACCACTCTTTACCAACTTTCTGCCCACTTTACATCAGGCTGGAGAAGAGTCTCAACCCGAAACTCTGTCTGTCCATTTGCCTCCATGGATGCTGCCTGGGTCACTCGATTCCTCCAGCACTTTGTTTTTTGCCCTAGCATTACCTCCCTGCCCCAACCATACTCTCCCTATTAGCAGTGATGTCTAGGCTATTGGTTGCACATTGTATATGAATGTCTGGGCGATTGCACATTGTGTATGAATGCCTCTCAGATCTCTTAAGTACACTACCTGCTCATGGTCAAGCCAATGATCCCTCTTTTTTCTCTTCACTCTAAGACTGATATTTCCGTTTGAGCGAGAAGCAGACAGCACTTTCTTATTTTGGGAATTTTCAGACTAAATACTGCATGAAAATACTCCATACAATATTCAGATTAAAGCAATATCCATTTACAACCCCAAACATATAAACTGTAGACCCTTGTTATAATGGACCATGGGAGGGGAATGGTGTCCGTTATTGTCAAATGTGCACTATAACCAAGTATGGATTCACTCCAACCACCAAGAGGTCACTGTGATGCAAAAAGTTGTTCTCAAATACAAAGTTCTTTTAACAGCTAAAAATGTATTTTTGTTACTGCAAGCTAAAAATACATTTTGCATTGTTTAATAGTTAAATGTTGCGTTGTCAATCCAAATGTCTTGTCAATTTGAATGTCTTGTCAATTTCGTTAGCCTCTGTAGTGTAACTAGCAGCCCGTGTTCTTAAAGTGACAGTCCGCTATAACCAAATTCTGTTATAAAGAGGTCTGTAATAACAAGGGTTTACTGTACAAATCTAGCAATAGAGCCTTGCTTTGTCTTCTTGTGAAGTCTAAAGCAATAAAGTCAAAATCATTTTCTGGTACAATGACAGTCAAGTTGGTGTTTGGAAGACTGTCTTTTTTTACTGTGGTTTAAGGTCACCAGAGTACAGATGGAATGGATCGTGAGTCCAAGGACATGGGCAAGGGGAGACCAAACAGGAGCATAAGCCATGCAAAATTCTTAAAAAAGGTATATCTTATGTGTCCATTCACCTATAATAGTAGGAATGCTATGTGTGAACTCTCGTAAGCTGACAAATTAATTTAATATCTGCTGCCTGAGTCAGTTAAAGATCTTTCAATTGATGATACAGGAAACGACAGATGCTGGAATCCGCAGCAAAAAAATACCAGTGGAGGGAATGGACAGGTGATATTTTGGGTCGGGATGTTTCAGGAGTCTGAAAAAAGGTTCTGGCCCAAAATATTATCTGTCCACTCTCTCCACAGAGGCGGGCTGGCCCATTAAGTTCTTCCAGCACTTTGTATCTTTTCAGCTGATGGTAGTCTTTGCAAGTGAGCACTTATTTTGTTATTTTTCATTAAACGAGGCTCGGAGATATTATCAGCATGATCCTTGAGGCGTGACAGAGGGAAACAGGTGCACAAAATGTTTAAACTGTATTATTGATAAAAGTAAATAGGGACAATAATGCACTGAACATGTATTCTCTCAGAGAAGATGAATAATAATTACAGACTTGGATAGCGGAACAGCACTTTGTTCAATCATTATGTATATTTTTTCCCCATAAATGCAGAGCATGGCATTTTGCTTTCAGTTATTGGCAGAGATGTAACATACAACCCAAGCTGGTTTCCCTTTTCCCAATGTAGAAATGAGGAACTGCAGATGTTGGTTTACAAAAGAAGCCACAGAGTGCTGGAATTGCTCAGTGGTCAGGCAGCATCTCAGGAGAACATGGATAGGACAATATTCTGGTCGGGATCCACGAGCCTGAAGAAGGGTACCGATTCAAAACGTCGCCTATCCATGTTCTCCTGACCTTGCGGAGCTACTCCAGCTCCCTGTCCCTTTTCCTGTTGCCTCATGGGTGGTGCTTCTCAGCACCATTAAAGAGATCTCCCTTTGTTTTGGTTTACCCCAGAGGCAAATAGTTTATTTGTATCAAATCAATTCATTCTGTTTAATATTTAACTATATTTCCTTCAACATTCTGTACTCAGGGAAATACAACTTGGTCCCCTGAATTTTAAGACGTTAAATCCTGGTATTATTTGAGTAAGTCACCAAAGGTCAATGTGTTCTACCTGAGGTTCAGTGTCCAGTTTGAAACATTTCGGTGGAGGTCTTTCTAACATCACTTCTGCACTTGTACACACCTATTCCTTTGAGATAAATTTCTTCTAGGCGCAAATCAAGCTCTTTTAAATTTGTGACCAATTTTAAATTTGTTACTATTCCATAATAATCTTATATGTGGAAAAGCTGACTTTTCCTTACATCACTACAATAGCTTTGCCCATTCTCCTTGCTTCCCTCAGCTCTTTTGCACATTTTCTGCTTCTCTTTACAGTATGTAACTTATCAACCAAAATCATGTCAGGTTGCGATATTTCACACTGATTTTTTTGCACCCTTCTGTTTGCCCATTATGTTGGGGACATTCAGTCTGATAAGGGCACCTGGTACCTCAGTGTGTGAGATGGAATGGAGAAACAAACAGATCAACAAAAAAGAAAATCACATTATTATCAAACCAAGCAAAAGAGATTAGATTAAAGGAGAGACAAAATGATAAAGAAAATAAAATGCTTTTTTTTTAGAAATATAGCGTGGAAACACGCCCTTCGGCTCACCGAGTCCATGCCAACCAGCGATCTCCGCACATTTACACTATCCAACACACACTAGGGACAATTTACATTTTACCAAGCCAATTAGCCTGCAAATCTGTACGTACTGTACCTGTATGTAGGAAACCGGAAATCCTGGGGAAAACCCATGCAGGTCACGGGGAGAATGTACAAACTCCGTACAGACAGCACCCATAGTCAGGATCGAACCCGGGTCTATGGCAGCAACTCTACTGCTGCGCCACCGTGCCACCATGTGAATAGATAATCTTTTTCAAACCTCTAGGCAGAATTTTTGATTTGTAATGTTGGTAATAATGGAGTTGTAAAGTCATACAGGAACAATGTGTAGGAAGGAACGGCAGATGCTGGTTTAAACTAAAGATAGACACAAAATGCTGGAGTTAGCGGGACAGACAGCATCTCTGGTGAGAACGAATGGTCTGAAGAAGGGTCTTGGCCCGAAACATCACCCATCCCTTCTCTCCAGAGATGCTGCCTGTCCCACTGAGTTACTCCAGCATTTTGTGTGTATCTTCAGCACAGGAACAAGCTCTTTTCCCACCACGTTCATATTGACTAAGGAGTACACATCTACACTAACCCCATATACCAGTTTTGGTCCACAGCTATCCATGCCTTGTTGAGTCCAGTGCATGTCCAGGTACTTTAAAAAAATGTAATCGCCATCCCTTTTGCTAGAATAATGATGATTACATTATTGCCAAGTGATCAAGAACCTGTCCTGTTAATTTAACATTCTGTGGCAGGTTCAGTGTGCAAGCTCATAGGCTTTTAATCGTACAAAGGATGTTGAAATTATGGTTGTGAAATTGAAAGGTGAAGAAGCTTAAATCGGCCTGCGCACACCCAGGTGAGTTGGAAGCCATGATACATTAATTCACCAGAAATTACTGCTAGTTTGTGCATTAATAACTTAGCTTTGCACAGCATAGTTCCCTGGGGAATAGCAATGATCCCAGCAAGCAGCATTTCATGGTATATGGAAGATAGACACAAAATGCTGGAGTAACCTAGCGGGACAGGCAGCATTTCTAGATAGAAGGAATGAACTCAGTGTCGGAGATACTTGGATGGATTTGGGCTTGCAATTGTTGAAGGGGCCAACTATCATAAGAGCAGGACAATAAAATAGCTGCCGATGAAGAGGAAAAATAATCTCATTAGAGATTATGCATAGCAACAGGAGAAACTGGATACTTACCCTGGACAAGACAGGTGGCCAAAAGTGCCAGAGTACATTGCAGTCTGCTCATTCTTTGAATTTCAGCTTTGACAGATCATGCACACAGCAGCTGAGAAACACAGGTTACATCACCGTCAGTAAGCAGCTTCTTTATATTGTGCAAACTCCCACATTGATCCAGCCCAACATTTACTCCTATTGTACTCCTGATCTCTTCACTACTTTCCCCCATCCCATTCTGACTGTTGCAGCAAACACCTCTGGGAAGAACCAGTTCAAAGATCTTAGAGCATAAGAGCTATAAGATCTTTGAACCAGTTGGACACCCCTTCTTATTCTTGAATGTGAGCATTGGGTCTATTATGTTGGTACTGACTCTCAGAAAAAGCTTTCCAATCAATCCCTCCATTTGTTTCCCATAACTCTGCAATGTTCTTCCTTTGAAAGTGGTTGCATATGTTTTGAATGTTACAATAAAATATTAATCTTTTGGTCAAAGCATTATGGATCATAAGAACTTGCTGTGGAGAGAAATTGTACCTTTTATCTTTGTTCCCATGATAATCTTGCATACCTTGCATCTAACAAAGCATTGAATTACTTTTAATATGCACAACGCTGTTCTTCATGTTTTTCTAAAGTTTAGTTTAGAGATACAGCGTGGAGTCAGGCCCTTTGGCCCACCGAGTCCGCATCGACCAGCGATCCCTGGTCATTAACGCTATCCTACACACATTCAGGACAATTTACATTTATACCAAGCCAATTAACCAACAAATCTGTAAATCTTTGGAGTGTGGGAGGAAACGGAAGATCTTGGAGAAATACCACGTGGTCACAGGGAGAACGTACAAACTCCGTAGAGACAGCACCCATAGTCAGTATTGAACCCGGGTCTCTGGCACTGTAAGGCAGCAACTCTACTGCTGCGTCACCGTGCCACCCAGTGATATGTTTTATGTGTTATGAAAGTGTTATGAAAAGTATTTTTCAGCTTTGAATCATCACTGTTGTCTGAAACAAATATCATTCATGATGCGATAAATCTGTGCTCCTAAGAAATGTCTGAATGTAAACTTTGATTTCACACAAATATACAGCTATTGGAACTATTGCAATGACAATGTACAGTAAGAGTTCTCCTTACCTCTTTCCTTTGTAAGCTTTGTTGGTACAATGCTCTCTTGAAGAAACCAATCTCCTGCAATCAAGCTATGTTGTAGGTCAACCAACGATGTGGGAATCGCTGGCAATGCTAGCATTTGCAGTAGAACACCGACACTTAAAACCAACGTCGAGCTAGACACAGCAGAATTGTCACTTATCAGCAACTTCTAACTCCACGAAAAGGGAAGTAGTTGATTTTGCAAAGGAGGAAGATAATAAATATTCAAAAACTACTGCGAAGAACCACAACATCAATCACTGTGGATATAGTGTGTTTAATTAGCAGAATGAGGGGCAGGATTTGACAGAAGGGCTTTCAAACAAAATTCATTAAAAGGTAGATTGGACAGATCGATAAAGAAGGAGCAGGCGCTTGCTCAGAGGTTTAGGGGGAATTCCAAGGGCTGAATGTATATTTACTAAGAGAACCAAACCATTGATGTTCAGATGGTCAGAATTGGAGGAGCATAAAGTTTGGAGGATTATATTGGCATTGGTATTGATTTCTTATTGTCACGTGTACCGAGAGAGAGTGAGATACTTTATTTTATGTGCTATCCAGGCAAATCATTGCATACAAAAATGCCATCAAACTATATATATGTACAAAAGGTGCTCAAAAGGAGAAAGGAATCAGAGTGCAGAATGTAGTATTACAGCAACAGAGAATATGCAGATTAAAATTTGCAAGAGCTGCACTAAGGCAGATTGGGAGATCAGGAGGACATCCTTAGCTAATGGAAGGTCCATTCAATAGTCTGAATAAACAGCTGGGAAGAAGGTGTTCGTGAACCTGGTGGAATGTGTTTTTAAGCTCTTGTAACTCCTGCCAGATTGGAGGGGGTAGAAGAGTGAATGACTAGGATGTGAGTAGTCCTTGAGTATATTGACAGCTTTCTTGAGGCAGCGGGAAGTGTAGGTGGAGTTGATGGGGGTGTTCTGATTAAACATGGAATTAATATAACATAATTGGAATCATAGAAAAGATAAAACAGCTGGGTTTTTTTTTCATTTACAGAGAGATGCAACACGGAAACATGGCCTTTGGACCATTGTGTCCACGCTGGCCATGAATCAGCCATTTTGTTCTAATCCTGCCTAACTAATTTTTTCATCCCAATTTTATTCATATCATTTCCACCCAGACTCTGCCACTCATCCACACACTTGGGGCAATTTACAATAGTCAATTAACTTTCTAATCAACAGGTTATGGGATGTGGAAAGAGATCATATCAACCCAAGTCAACCCATGGATTCAAAAGATGTCTGCAGAGTCCACACAAACGGCAACAGAGATCGAACCAGGGTCACAAAAGCTGCAAGTCAGCGGCTCCAGTAGTTACGCAGCTGTGCTACCCACAAGGAAACTGAAGGCCAAAGATTAGAGGTTTCCTTTTCGTTGGAGAATTTCAGAGAATAATAAATCAGAATCTGTATCATATTAGTGACGTAATAGGCACTGATGTTGTTATGATTTTACAATAAATTATATTATACATATTGCAATAATGCATTTCCTATGCATAACCCCTGGCGGCACCGGGTGGTGGGCCACGCACTATATATAACCTTCAGCTCTTGTGGGGGACACGTGTCCCGGTGACGAGAGGTAGGGGTCACGGTGTGATCACGGGTCCCCTGGGGAGTATTTAAGGTGTTAATCATGCGTGCACGTGGTTGGTGAGTGAGGAGAATTAGCGTAGCAATTATAGAACAGTATTTTCGGACAAACTTCGTGTCTGCCTCGTTCTTTAACGGACAACTCTGCGTCCGCTACAAGCTGGTATTTGCAAGGCGATATGTTTAAAGTTGTGACATTGCAGAGATTTTGTATTGACCTGATATTCCAAATATCCTGCACGGTATTGTTTAAATGTTCATCTACCTGAGAGCAAGGCTTATAGAGAAACCTACTTCTTTGACTTTAATTTAGTTTAGAGATACAGCGTGGGAACAGGCCCTTTAGCCCGCTGAGTCCGCGCCGACCAGTGATTCCCACTACACAAGCTCACACGACACACGAGGGACAACTCTTTGGAATGTGGGAGGAAACCGGAGCACCCGGGGTAAACCCACGTGGTCACGGGGAGAAAGTACATACTCGATTTCTGGCAGGACAATTCTGCAGTAGGAAGTAACCGTACAACTTTGGATAAGACCATGCCATCATGATGTATTGTAATGCAGATGTATTGCGCAAAATAAAAGTATGCAGCTCCCTTGAGAAATCCCCGTCACTGTCCTCCTGCTGAGAGTGGTTGGGTTAGTTGTCACTCTCCATTTTCTACTGCTAAAACCCAATGAAGGGTCTCGACCCAAAACGTCACCTATTCCTTTTCTCCAGAGATGCTGTCTGACCCACTGAGTTACTCCAGGTTTTGTGTCTATCTATAGGATCTGAATTCCAATGTCAGCTTCTAAGTTGTATCCTCCATCTTGAGCCAGTCTTCCCCATTCTCAAGGGGTCAAGGATAGAATGTTCAGTCACGGCCCTGTTCTCACCAATCTTTCCACCACCACGCACAAGAAGCACAGGAAGCGCAAGACAGACACCATTGTATGCAGATCCTCTGGCTGAACAACTTCTAATCTTGTATGTGGACTTGATAAGAAGACCCATTCTCAAGTCCCCTACATGTCTCAGTTTGATTGATCAGAGACTTGTCAATGCCTATGCTTTACAAACAGAGAACACATTCCTCATAGAGTGCCACATTGCAACAGTTAACCATTGACAGCATGCCACCCATTGAAATACCACCTTAGTCCATGGCAGCTGATGGTATGGTGATTGGCCATTGCAATTCTGCCACTGTTGATCACAGAGCCTCGGCCAATATCAATGGCATTCCTCATTTCCCAGGGTGGACAGGTGTTGTTCCCTATAAAGATTCAATGGGATGTCAGCTCCCTAGTTTGTTAGCAACATGGTCTTTGGATTGAAAACTTTGTTCATATTTCAGAGTTTTGGTTCTTTAGGTGGATCATTGCCAACTTTGACTTGCTGCTGAATGTAGACATCTTTAGTAGGAAACTAGAAGTTCTTATGATGGCATTGACACAAATTGCAAAGATTAGCTGGTGTCACTGGAGGTCCAGTTGCAGCAATGTATCGTAGAGTTAGATTTAATGCAACATTGAATAAGAGCAGACATCTAGGAGGGATGCTAAACAGGAAGAAGCTGTCACAGAGTGGCTAACCATTGATGAATTTGAAAACAAGGATTAAACTTAAAAATAAAACACTGACTGTGTTAGTAGACTCCACAGATTGGAAATCAGTTAACCTTTCAGACCGATGGCTGAGTGCTATTAGTTGTGAACAATAGCTGTTGCTTCAAGGTCATCACTTCTTAAAGGGTTGTGTTCAAGTTTACTACAATATTTATGGACAGATCCAAAGAGGTATTTTGTGAAGATTCATTGATCGAAGAAGATAATTATTTTGAGGGTCTTGTGATTCCTGGATGGGGGTTCTTCCACATGTCCTGCAATTGGACTTTGTTGGATGTTGGATATAGTGGATACATTCCCCACTGTGACTTTTCATAACAAACAGGAGTTGGAGGGTGATTTTAAACAGGGAGGAAGAGGTTAGCTGCGCAATTGGAGGCCAGTAAATACAATTAGATGGTGAGAGAATTGTTGGGATAATTTCGAAGGGCAAGTCCAAAGCCTTATTTGGAGAAGCACACATTGATCAGGGACACTCAGCATGAAATGGTAAAGGGAAGGCTGTACTTGATTAACATCTTGATGACACAACAAGACAGCTTTACCACCATTGGGTCCACTAAACCCAAGGCATTCGAGTTTGGCCTTTTACCCAGGTAAGAATAGCTTCTGTAATAAGTTTGAGGAGTTTGGTGGAGTTTTCCTCACTGTTTGACAAATATTATTTATCAATTAATGTCACTAAAAACAGAAATGCTATGATGGCAATGGCATATTCTAATAAAAATTAGCAAAGTGATAGTTTGATTACATTATTCTCTCTATGATATTACCTGATATGCTAAATAAATGCAGAATATGATAATATTTTAATCTCTAGCATTCACATTATTTTACATTTGTACCATGCAAACCATATTGCCCAGTCATTTATCATATTATTGTGCCTGATACCTCACTGTGGACAAATTAAGTGACACGTTTCTCCACGTTATAGCAATGAATTTCATTTCTAAAAGGTTCCATGTTGTTAAAAGTACTGTTGAGCCCCTTGGGACTTCTTAAGGATGAGAAAGTTAATAATAACTTAAATTCACAGAGGTAAATAATAATTCAGTCCAGAAAAAAAGGACTTAGGCCCATCATGTCCATTCCAACCATTGACAGCCCATAATAGTTGGCTTTCGACAGTTTGTCTATATAAGTTATCTTATATATTTATTTGCCTATATACATTTATTTATTTATTTATTGATCTATAAACTGCTTGGCTCAGGCAGTGTGTTCCAGACTCCAACCACCTTCTGGATGAAAGAATTATTTCTGATTTTCCCTCCAAATAGTTTATCCAACTGTGGCAATGAATTGAATCTGGATTGAGACAAACCATCTTCAGAGATTATTCTCAGCAAACAAATGTTATACCTCGGGTTCCAGTATTTTATTGATTCATAAGCAAGCACCAAAACAACCCATCATTTCGAACAACTTAAAAAGAACTGAACACAGTAGCTCTTAATAATACACAGATTTAATTTATTTGTCAGGATGCGTTAATCATTAAACTGTAATTATATAATTTACATACTTTTTACATAATCTTAATGAACAGTGTAATTGATAGACAAAGCACACAGCTGTACAGTCATAAGGCTACTTCCACTAAATATATAAAATAAGATATTGTAATATACCATACATCCCCAGGCCACTGATTACTGTTTGTCAGTGGATTGCACAAAGTGTGGTTATTTTAGCTATGGCTGAGGTCAATGATAAATTGGCTGCCCACTCTCTACCAGCGACCAATGGGGAGAGAGATCAGGTGGGTTAGACACTCATGACCAATTTGATATCAGCATTGCCCAAGTTAAGATAACTGTGCAGAGTAACGCTGTAATGTTTGCCTCTGCTATAGAGCCACAGCTGTCCTGCATTTCATTGCATTACACTCTAGCCAGGCACAGCTGGATGGGTGCACCACCTCCCTTTTGCAGACTTGTTAACAAATATAAGCATTGTATAATTATCCAAATTCAGAATATTAATACAATCTCTTTGTGAAATACAAATCTCGTTTCCACTGAAGTGGTGGCATGGTTCATTCCTGAGATTCAGTGCCTGGAGATTCTGAGTATTTCTAGTAACAGAAATAAGCTTTTGTATATAAAGAATAGTGAAACACAAAATGATTAATTCTGATTTGCTAAAATGTTGATTAATTATTGAAATTATTTCTAGATTTAACTTATGGTACTTTTAATGTTAGTTTCTAGTTAAACTCCTCCCTATACTTGTATTGACAGACCATATATTTTAATTGCAATTATTCCAATAGATGCCAAAATTTAGTTCTGTAGAAGTTTTACAATGGAATGTTAGGCTACATTGTAAGTTAAAGTGAATAAAACAAATCAGAGAGAGAGAGAGAGAGAGAGGGCAAGAGAATGCTAGACAGACAGAAAATGAAATAAAGTAGGTCGGGAAAAAGCAAATAGATGTTTCCATAGAAATGGAAAAATGGTGAGATATATAAAGTAAGACTAACAGAGAACAAGAGTGCGAAAGACAGGTTGAAGGAAAAAGAGACAGAAAAATGTTCAAAAATGTGATTAGATCAATACATGTGGAGATACGTATAGAGGTAGAGAGAGAAAAAAAGCTAGCAAGCAATGTAAATAGATAGGAGATAGATAGATAGATAGATAGATAGATAGATAGATAGATAGATAGATAGATAGATAGATAGATATGGGTTCATACAGACTAACACATAAAGGTTGTCAGTTCTCCTGGATTTTCCTGGATTTCTCAGGAGTAAAGATTAATATTCCAGGATATTGCCGACAACACCCAAAAGAAAAATCAGAGGACAGTAGAATCAATATTGGGAATCAATGAAAGAAGATTGACCAACAATGCATTAATGAATGTGGCAATGCAGTTGGCATGAGAAGGTAGCGCTCTGCAAAGACTCTCCTGTCAGATTGACATTAATTGAAGGGAAAAAGAGTGGGAATATGCTCTTTTTGGGAATGTGCTCAAGCAGACTTGGGAACCAGACTTGGGAACCAGACTTGGGAACCTGAAGAGGCAGTTGATTGAATGGGAGATGGACAGTGAGAAAGGAAACCAAACATAATAATTGTAAGGAGAAGGAGAGGAAGGTTTGGAGTTTGGGAGCAGGTAATGATATGAAAACCTTATACGTGTTCTTCTGAGAATATTTGCATACGAGGGGAAATCCCAACACAATGAATCACTGGCTAACATACAAGGGTGTGGTGTTTACGAGAAACATTGACAGATTGTGGTTTAGAAGTGCATACAATTATCTACACGTGTTGTAAAAAGGAGAAGATATTGCAGCTAAAATAACCTTTTCTGAACCCTTCATGTCTGTGTAAAGAGGCAGAGTTGACACATAATTCATCTTCACCTAGCAATGTCACCTACACTATACCAGCAGCCTCCTCCTGTAAAGCTTTACCTTCCAATTAATGTTCCTCTTTATATAAATGCTTTAGATAATTAGCTGGCACAAATTACATGAGCTTCTCAGTTTAATTTGATAATATTTTGCTTGTCAACGTCAGAAGAAATGAGCACAAATAAAAGAGTTATTTTTCCTATCATATGTTGCAGACAGGACTGGTAATTTCTGACAGCCTTTCATTGCCCTTCCTACACCCACTCCAGTGCATCCACAGATTACTTGGTGAGTGTTGTTGAAGAACTGGCTCTTTTGGAACGCAATGCATTAAACATTCATGTTGTTAAATACAATGTAAAATGCCCTCTAAGCTGCACCAGCCTGTGAGCACCTTAACACACCCAAAGTTAAACAGGGGTTTTCAGCAAGATATGACGGTCATTTAGTAAACAGGACTTGGTGTAAATTAGGATATTTGTGGTATACTTTAACAGCATCTGGAATGGTTTCAGTCACCATGCATGCTCAGCCAATTTAAATCAGATCAGTCAGACCCAGGGTAAGTAAAAATTTGAATACAACTCACTGTTCAGATCGTACCATATTAGTCAGTAGACTGAGAAAATTCTGATCCCATGTGCAGAGGATAATTTATTTTCAATGTGTCAAGGTCAAGGTCAGTTTATTGTCACATGTACCAATTGAGGTACAGTGAAATTCGATTCAGGCGCTCAAGGTAAGAGAACAACATTTTACATCCACTGTTCCATCCAATACTGGAGCTTGCACATATTTCCAGTACTGTGATTTTTTAAATGCAAAAGCAGGGGGAGACTTAGTTAACATCCAAGGTTGCAAATAATGGCAACCTTTGTACTGAGTAGAATGCAAATGGTGGATGAATTCTTCTATCAATCAGGTATGATGCTCACATTACTGTGAGTGCCAGGTTGATTTTATGCACACAATTTGTATGTAGCATTGCTTCATGCTTTGCATTTTCTTCTAGGGACATTATCGTGCTATTATTGGGAGAATCTTGTTTTTTCTTTATGTAGACTGTTTACTGAGTTCATTGATATTGTTTGCTGCATAATACACTGTCTACGCTGTATTATAGCTCAATTCATTGGTGGAGACAATTTTGGAACTATTCTGCACATCCAAGATAAAAAGAGTTTAGAAGTATTTACAAAGCCCTCGTGTACAGCCAGGCTTGTTCACCCATTTATGGGACATTACTCACAACTATGAGAGTAAAGACTGGGTTCAAGTTGTAAGCAGAAAAAAATTGGATGAGCGAACTGGGATGGGATAAACGAAGCAGGGTAAATAAATTAATGGCGTGCAAGTTCCGTGCAAGGAGCAAAGTAGGAAGTAGAAACGTATATGATTGAAAGAGTCAGAAGAGGAGAAGTAGAAAGGGCAAACATTTGGCAGGAGAAAGTGTGCCACAAAGTGTGGAAGTAAACTGCAGAAGGACACATAATCTGCAAGGTTTCTGATATATTATATAGATAACAGCCTGTGCCTATTTTGTTTTCATTGCACAAACAAAATACAGTCAGGGTTTACCCGTAAAAACCACCACGCACCACCTTGTTCGGCTCCAGTTTCAGGTGTTGTCAATTCTGTGCTGCCTGTGTGTTATTTAACTGATTGCAGGCATTCGTTCCAGGTTCTTTCACACGGCTCCCAAGAACTCCACTCTGTTGCTCTGACCTTTAGCTTGTTTGCCATTTGATTCATGCTGCAGGTTGGCATAGGCAAATTCTTTCTCTCGTCTCCCGCTGGTCTCAGACTGAGTTCCCGGAGTCTGCAGAGAGAGGGACAATAAGAGATGCTGCTAAAGTTCAATTCTCCCTCACAATGCCTCATATTCTTCTAGTTTAGTTTGGTTTAGAGATACAGCGCGGAAATAGGCCTTTCGGCCTACCGAGTCCGCACACTAACACTATCCTACACACACTAGGGGCAATTTACAATTATACCAAGCCAATGAACCTACAAACCTGTATATCTTTGGAGTGTGGGAGGAAACGGAACATCTTGGAGAAAACCCACATGGTCACGGTGGAGAACGTACAAACTCCAAACAGATAGCATAATTCAGTTAAAAAAGATGTACAAAAACACTTGTTTAAAAGGATATTGGGATGAGGATAGGTGATTGTGAGTGGGATATTTGTTATAATGATTGTATTGGGAAGGGTGATTATAGGGTGATGGGTTGTATATATGACTAAGATACTATATAGTATATGAGGGTTTTTTATTTTATTTTTATTTTTTTATTTTTTTGTATGGCTTTGTAAATATTTGATTAGTGTTTAAATGTAAATAATTTGGTGTACATATAGTGGCTGGTGTACATATGGTGTACATATAGCCGCTAAATTTGTATAAGATAATTACAAGCAGTTGAATAAGGGGTGGGAATTAATAAGCTTTGGCTTCTTCCTGCTCCTTTTCGGACACATACGATTTCATTCATTTATAGATATTGTTTATGACACTTTATAAATATTTTTGTTTTGTTTTTTGTATTCTGTTTCACACTTGCTTTTTATTCTTTTATTCTGTTCGAAATAAATAATAAAATAAAATAAAATAAAATAGCACCTGAAGATGGGATCGAACCAGGGTCTCTGGCGCTGCAACTCTATCGCTGTGCTGCCCATATTTGTTCATCCCCATGCATTTCTGTCCCAACCATGCTCACGGATTCATCCTTACTTCTCCAATATATCCACAATCTCACTCCTCGCCTTCACTGTAAATTCCTCTCTACCCTGAGCGCTCAATCTTATTCTGACCTCTTGTCCATCCCCAAATTTCAGCATTGCTTCATCGGCAGTTCAGGCTTGTACTATCCAAACAGAAGTCAGAAATTCCTGCAGTATTTCTTTCTTCTTGTTACAACTCCTCTACTTTAAGAAACTTCTTCAAATCTACTGGGCATCAACGCTAATGCCCATGTGTCCATTTTATCAACTTAGTCATTGAGTCATGACATACAGCACAGAAATACGCCCTTCAACCCAACTTGTCGATGATGACCAAAATGCCCATTTAAACCCGTCCCATCTGACCCACATCCCTCTAAATCTTTCCTATCCCTTTATCTGTCGAAATGTCCCTTAAATGTTGCATTTGTACATGTTTCAATCACCTTATCTCACCTTTGTAACTGAAGTGACCTAAAGTTAAGTTTCACCTGAACGTTTTATTATTGCACAGTTGCTGTACAAAAGCAAGTTTTTGTGTTATTTTGGAATGAAGAACATTCATAAACCAAGGAAGCCAATCTCACAGAATTTCAGATAACTGCAGCCAGAACTGTGTGCCAATAGAATTAATTATCTTGCCATTGGATTCTGCAATTCTCATCGAGTAATATTCAGGACAATGACCTTGCAATGACCTTGTAGTATTTGTTTTACATTGCTCATGTAATTAAATGGGATTAAACAGATGGTGATTTATGATCATCATATGGTGACCTGGAGGGTCTGTTTCAGTATCTGTATCTTTCTGTGACTTTATAATTTCTATTTTTATTCTCGTGCCAGTTTAGGAACTAAGTTGATAAAGTACTCCTCTGTGCCTGTGATCAGATGTTTTCTTCTCGACCCAAAACATCACCCATTCCTTCTTTCCTGAGATTCTGCCTGTCCCACTGAGTTAATCCAGCATTTTGTGTCTATCTTCAAAACAAAATCCTACAGTTGGCTCCAATATTGTTACACCTTGTTACGTCTGTAACCTATGTGCATCGACACCTCACCCACACTTTTTGTAAACATAGCTTTCCATATCTGCCTCTTTTTGTGACAACTTTCCTCATCTTCTCAATTCCTCTACCTTATTGTCCACAATTTCAAAATCCATCTTAGTATATATGTAGAACGTAGAACAGTGCAGCACAGGAACAGGCCTTTAGTCTACTATGTCTGTGCTGAACATGATAGTACCTAAGCTAATCCCTTTCCCTGCATGTTTTCCATATCCCTCCATGCCTTTCCCTATCTAAAACCTTTTAAATACTTCTACCACCCTCACAATGCATTACAGGCACATACCGCACACAATATAATATACTTGCCTCGCACATCTCCTTTAAACTTTCTTCCTCTGATCTTAAAGCTATGCTCTCTAGTTTTTGACATTTCCAAGTTTTGAAAATAGTTTTGACTATCTAACCCATCTGAGCCTCTCATGATTGGAGCAACTTCTGTTAGTTCTCCCCTCAGCCTCGAACACTCCAGAGATACCAATCCAAGTTTGACCAACCTATTGTTAATACCCTCTATTCCACGCAGTCTCCTGGTAAGCCTCTTCTGCACCCTTTCCAAGATCTCCACTTCTTTTCCTGTAATGGGGTGATCAGAACTACACACTATTCCAAATATGCCCAACAAAATTCAATAAAAATGTAAATTAATTTCTTGTACTCAATGCTCTTACGATGAAGAAAATCATACCATACACCATCTTTTATTACTTTATCTACTTGCGTTGTTACTTTCAGTGGAGTTATGGACTTCGACCCCAAGATCTCTCTGCACATCAATGTTGTTAAAGGGCCTGTCCCACTTGGCCGTCATTTGCGCATCACGCAGATGTCGCGCAAAGATTTTGTATATACCAAAATCCTGGGGAGCCACGCGCGGCCACACGTCACTGCCTATGTCACCACGCACCATGCGCACATCACGTGCGTGTCACCACACCCGCGTCGTGTGTCGTGATGCGTAAATGATGTCGCGTAAATTACGCGCAAATGACGGCCAAGTGGGACAGGCCCTTAAGGGTCCTGCCATTAACTGTACCCTTTTCCCTCCCAAAGTGTGACACCTCACACTTGCCCAGATAAAATTATAAATGTCATTCCCCGCTTATATCTTAACTGATCTATATCCCACTGCATCTTTTGACAGCCTTCTTCACCCTCTGCAATTGTACCAATTTTTGTATCATTTGGAAACAACAGAGCTCCCAGCATAGATCCCTATAGAACACTCTGGTCACAGACCTCCAGCCAGGATAACATCATTCCACCTCCGCCATCTACTTACTATGGGTAAGCCAGTTCTGAATCCGAGCTACCAATTCACCATGGATCCTTGCATCTTTGCCTTCTGGATCAGTCTGCCATGTCAATGGACAATGGTTCAATATTTTTATTGTCACATGTACCGAGGTACAGTGAAACTTTGCATACAATTCAGTAAAAGTATTAGTAGACACAAGTACAGATTCAGTACCAGTTATTGGAATAGTACACTGAAACAGTATACAAGAGTCACCTAGTTTGGTGACATTATCAAGTCTGAGTTGTTATAGTAGTAGAGTTCTTAACATGGCCATAAAGGCCCATTGTCTTGGCGGTATTGTAGTGTCAGCTTGGCCACTTGTACTGTTGGTGACTTTGGAAGAGGAAGCATGAGGACCCTCAAACCTGTCTTTATCAATGGGACAATGGTGGAGAGAGTCAAAAAATTTGAATTCCTGGGCATGCATATTTGTGAAGATCTTTCCTGGACCCAGCACACTGATGCAATTATAAAGTAATCCTGAGAAGATTGCGGTGAGTCGGTATGTCAGATAGGACTCTCTTGAACTACAGTAGAGAGCATATTGACTGGTTGTGTCACCGCCTGGTTCGACAAATTGAATGCCCTAGAGCGAAGAAGACTGCAAACAGTGGTGAGCACTGCCCAGTCCATCACAGGTTCTGACCTCCCCACCATCGAAGGGATTTACAGGAGTTATTGTCTCAAAAAGGCAGCCAACATCATCAGAGATCCACACCACCCTGGCCACACACTCATTTCATCTCTGCCATCAGAAAGAAGATACAGGAGCCTGAAAACTGTAATGTCCAGGTTCAGGAATGGCTTTTCCCCACTATTCCCTTTCAGCCTATTAAACACTACAAACTCCAATTAAGCTCTGAACTACATAGACTTGGGGGCATTGGTTTTGTATTTTTGCACTATTATTGTTTGTTTGTTTTTATATATATAACAATACACATACATACATATAAAAACAAACAAACAAACAATTATATATATAATACCCTGGGGGTTATGGATAAGGAATGGGTGCATTGGGGGAGCAGACCCAATGGGACTGCACATGGTCTAGTATATATATATACACTGGACCTTGTGCAGACCCGTTGGGTCTGCTCCCCCAATGCACCCGTTCCTTATCCATAGACCCCACGGCAGGCCTGGTCCTCCAACTCAAGCCATTCCCAAATGTAAGATTCCAGCACACCCCTACCTCCCTCAGCAGCTTAAAAAAAATTCCAATTGTACTTGCCCTGTGTGTTGCAATAGCAATTTGCCCTCTCCCTCCTGTGAGGTGAAAAGTTCAGAGTGTTCCTGTGTCGCAACATTGTGTCGAAGTGTGTTGGAAGCTGGCAGGAATGATTTTAACAGTTAAAAAAATGGCTTGTGAAAGTTGGCATTTTTAAAGCTTTAATCGCAAATAACGTGAAATATAGGATGAAATCTTCAGTGAAGCTGATCACTGTTAGCCAAGCCATTGTGACATCTTCAGTTGATGCTGGTCGTTTTAAATTCAAAGTCTTTTGATTATTTTTAACTTTTAATCAGTAATGAGTCGAGAATAAGTCGAGAAATAAAGCATAAAATGTGAAGGTGATCTCTGCCTCGATGGGAAAATTGTCAATCAGAATATGTAAAAATGTAATCATTACCGTGTAGTGTTTTTTGATGATGTAAAGACAACCACACACACACACACACACACACACACACACACACACACACACACACACACACACACACACACACACACACACACACACACACACACACACACACACACACACACACACACACAAGATCAGACTTTTAATAAGTATATGTATATATATATGTGTGTGTGTGTGTGTATATGCCTATATATATATATATATATATATATATATATATAAAAAGTATAGTTCAATGTGTGTGTGTGTACATATAGTGTGTATGTATATATATGTATATATATGTGCATATATATGTGTATATATATATGTGTGTGTGTGTGTGTGTGTGTGTGTGTGTGTGTGTGTGTGTGTGTGTGTGTGTGTGTGTGTGTGTGTGTGTGTGTGTGTGTATATATATGTATATATACACACACACATATATATATATATGCACACACACACACACATATATAGTATATCAAATATTTATTAAAAGTCTGATCTTGAACATGTGCATATGTGTGTGTGTATATGTGTGTGTATATGTGGTTGTCTTTACATCTTCGCAAAAACACTATTCAGTAACGATTACATTTTTACATATTCTGATTGATATTTTTCTCCTCGAGGCAGAGAACCCCTTCACTGAACATTTTATGTTTTATTTCTCGACTTATTCTCGACCCATTACTGGATAAAAGTTTAAAAAAATCAAAAGATTGAATTTAAAACGACCAGCTTCAACTGATGACATCACAATGGCTCGGCTAGCAGTGATCAGCTTCAATTAACATTTCATCCTATATTTCACGTTATTCACGATTAAAGCTTTAAAAATGCCACCTTTCACAAGATTTTTACTGTTAAAATCATTCCTGCCAGCTTCCAACACACTTTGATACAATGTTTCAAGACAAAAACACTCTGAACTTTTCACAATGGGATTTTTCAACAGGAGGGGAAGGGCCAATTGGTATTGCAGTTGGAACTGATGTGGCAGGCAGCGGAAGTGGAATTGGAATTGAAGTGGAAATGGCAGTGGAATTGAAGTCCACTGCTGAGGTAAGCAGAGGAGTGCTGGAATCTTACATTCGGGAATGGGTTAAGTTGTGTTGGGGGGATGACTGATGGTGGAATATTGCATTGGGAGACCACACTGTTGGGGGAGCAGCCATATTGTAATCACATTTTTCATTAAAATCATTCCTGCCAGCTTCCAATACACTTTGATAAAATGTTGTGACACAGAAACATTCTGAACTTTTCACCTCACAGGAGGGGGAGGGCGGATTGCTATTGCAACACGCAGGGCAAGTGCAATTGGAATTTTTTTTTAAGCCCACTGCTGAGGGAGGCAGGGGAGTGCTGGAATCTTACATTTGGGAATGGTTTGAGTTGGAGGACCAAGCCTCCCCTGGGGGGAACTGGTAGGGAAAGGGGGGAAATTGGGGAGGCTTGTGTTTAATGTTTGCAGAGTACTATGTTTACATATTCTGTTGTGCTGCTGCAAGTAAGAATTTCATTGTTCTATTTGGTACATATGACAATAAAACACTCATGACTCTTGAACCAGTTAAAAGCAAACAGCTACACCTTGTGACACCCTCTCTGTGACACCCCAACAGGTGATTTAATTCTTCATGAAGCAACATCAATGCAGAAAGTAGAAGCTGGATTAAATAGTATCACTTTTACCAACCTTTTTTGGTGTCTGTACCTCAGTATAGATCACTGGTTGGGAATCACTCTCCAGCTCTTGCCCTGAAACAAAACAAAGCAAGAGATAAATAAAGACCAAACACTCTTCAAATCCTATGAGAACCCAAACTCAAAAAGGAATATACACTTTATTCTTCCATGGACTTCCTTGCCTGAGCCTTTTTAAATAGTTTGAAATGAAAATAGAAAGTGTCAGTGATGAACAGATGCTCAAACACAAAGTTAAAAATAAAGAGTAATGGGCCTGTTAGGCAATTTTTTGGGCGACTACAGGCGATTGCCGCAAAATATTCGACATGTTGAAAAATTCTCGGCGACAGTGGCACCAATTTTTGCTGTCGTAGGTTGACATAGGTGCTGTCGAAGGTTGTCGCCAGGTGTCGTTGGTGAATTCTATTAAAACTAGTCCCTGGCAGTCGTGTACAGAATCGCCTAAGTGGGACAGGCCCTTAACTAAGTATAACAGAAAATGTATAAAATGTATCAAATCTATTGCGGTGTAACATGCCATAATGATGAAGTCAAAGGGATTTCATACTTCATGGATCTGTACAATGTTCTCAGGACAAGCGGCAGATTAAATGAGCTATTGGCAGGGTAGAGATTCTTGTGTTAAGACAACTTTTTATTTTGCCACTCGTTTGTATAGAAAATCAAGAGAAACTCCTACCTGCATGCATTTTTGAGGTCCTTGGTTTTACAATACAATACACTACATTAATAATTTATTAGCCAAGTATGTTTTGCAACATACGAGGAATTTCATTTGCCAAGTTAGTCATAAAAATAAAAAGCAACAGAACGCACAAAAAACATTTTAACATAAACATCCACCACAGTGACCTCCAAATTCCTCACTGTGACTTCCCCTCTTTGTCCTCCCGCAGTCAGGGGTCTCGAGCCTTCCGTTGAAGGGATGATCTTACTCCCGTAGCCGGTGGCGTTCAGGACCTCCGCGTCGGGGGAAACACTCCTGCATCGGAGGGGAATCTCAGCTCCCCCGCGCCGAGCGATCGGATCCCAGGTCGGGGCTTGTCGAACCTTCTGCGTCATTGGAGCTCCCAACATCCACAGTCTCTCCCGAGATGTGAGCTCTCATTGGTAAAGTCCGCAGGCCGCATTTGGAGCGATGGGGCTCAAAGTCACCGCGCCCCGCGGTGGGGCTCAAAGTCAGTCCCAAGCGAGGCCTCCATCTCCAGGATGTTAGGCCCCAGAGCGCCCGGAGATACTACCCGGAAAGTAATCAGGCATGGTAAGAAAAAAAAAGTTTCTCCGAACCCCTCCCCCTCCCCCCACATAAAACAACCAGAAAACATTAAAACAATCTTTCAAGGCACTAAAAATAACAAAAAAAGGCCAAAAAAACAGACAGACTGTTGGTGAGGCTGCCAATCGTACAATGCCCCTGGTTGACCTCAAAACCACAGACAGGGATTGAGATAAATATTTAAAGTGTGGGTGTCCCCCAATAAATGGAAGCACATTCATTTTGTTGGCATCATTAAAGCACTTTCATTTTATAAACATTTCAGATTTCCATTTTCCAGCAAATACATTATAATTTATACGGTATAAGGTATAAAAATACGGTATAATTTGTCGAACCTCTTGAAATGATGCATCTGTCTGGTTTTATTCTCTTAAACTGTCATTGGATGGTAGTTCTTATTTTTATGGACAGTGAACACTGTAATGTTGATTCTATTCTGCTCTCCAAGCCAGTCACTTTGGTAGACTATGTTTTTTTAAATTCAGGAGGTAAAAGTGAATTGATTCTCTCCCCATTCAATTCAAGTCATGTCAAGTTGGGTTTATTGACCACACAGCGATGCACAGATACAATACAGATCTTGATTGCGGCAACATCGCAGGCTCATGGACTTAGACCACAATATAATATATAACACATAAAAGAAAGAAACATTTGCAAAAAAAAGACATTAGTCCAAAATCCTAATTAGAAATAAAACAAGTCCGTGGTAGTGCAAGATGTGGACCATAGTGTTTGAAGTAGGATTAAGGTTGTTTGGGCTGCTTCAAAAACCTGAGAGTTGTAAGAAGATGGCTGTTCCCTCACCTGTCAGTTTGGGACTTAAGGTTTTTGCACCTCCTGCCTGATGGTAGCAATGAGAAGAGGGTATCGCCTAGATGGTGGGTATCCTTGGTGATAAACTCTTGCGGCAGCTCCTCATGTAGATGCGTTCAATGGATGGGAGAGGTTGTGCGCAGGATGGATCAGGTTGAGTCAACCACTCCCTGCGCCTATTGCATTCCCATTCATTGGAATTATCATACTAGACCCTGATGCAACTAGTCAGCTTACTTTCGACTGTGTGGAAGTATTCAGAGATACACCAGATCTATTTAAACTTCTAAGAAATTAGAGGCTTTGGCGTACTTTCTTAGTGATCACATCAATGTGCTGGTGCCAGATCTGAAATGTTAATGCCCAAGAATAGTAAGATTAAACGAGAACTTACCAGCTTGAAGTTTGATCTGTATTTTATAAGGAGTTACGATGAGGGATTACGTGAAGAGCCCGCTCAGCATGCATGCGCGGCATACTTCAAAGCAGCGGTGTGGAATCACAGATAGACACAGTTATTGAAATAAACAGTAAAGAAAAGGAGACATCAGTTATCAGTTTGACCCATATTATTGAGGGTGGGAGCGGAGGGCACGTAATCCCTCATCGTAACTCCTCATAAAATACAGATCAAACTTCAAACTGGTAAGTTCTCGTTTAATCTTACTATTTTACCGGAGTCACGTGAGTGACTACGTGAAGATTTTAAAGCTCTGTGATTTCAAACCATGTAACAGGTATTACTTCACTCACTGCCGAAGTCCTTGAGGGAGGAAGTGTGTTATCGTAATCAACCAATGAATCTGTTTGTAGAAAAACACAACGGTATTTTTTAACAATAACAACAAAGAAATTAAATTGCTCCCCTAGGCTTAAATTAAATATTTGCAGTCTGTAAAAAATTTTCTGCAAATAAAGCAGGTTTTGCCAACGGCTTATTATAAAAAGTTCTGAACGTTCTTTCCCCCGACCATCCTGCTGTAGCCAGGATGTGGTCTATAGGCACGTCCATTCTTTTGGCCATCGACGTGGATGCTGCCCTGGTGGAGTGAGATCTGTACATGTTAGTGTTTATCCCAGCAGCTTTTAGCACCTGCTTTAGCCATCTCGAAATGGTTTGGCTCGTCACCCGACCATAACGTTTTTTATGACTGACCCATAAGGCTTTTTCGCTCCCTCGAATATTTTTGGTTGTGTCTATGTAGGAGAGTAGGTGGGTCATGGTACATAACCGTGGTTCTGGCGGGTAAGCCTGGAATTCCACGACTGGATTAGGTGTTCCTGGTCTGCTCTGTTTGATCAGTGCCTGGATAATGAAAGAGATCTGGTCTGGAGCTGTGATCATGTTGTCCAGTCGCAATAGGTGTTGTGACTGGACCCCTGTGCAGATACAAGTGCCATCAACATGAGTGTTTTGAGCGTAGATTGTTCCAGGTTGAGGGATCTGGCTGGTGGCCATTCCCTGAGGTATGTCAGGACCACACTGACATCCCATATATGGGTGTATCTTGGTCTAGGGGGGTTAGAGTTGTAAATACCCTTCATTAGTTTGACCACCAGCGGGTGGGACCCCATGGCCTGTTGTCCTGGAGCTTGTTTTAAATAGACAGACAGGGCACTTCTAGCTGTGTTGATGGCACTGTAGCTGAGTCCTTCATCGTGGTGAAGGTTCGCCAGGAATTCCAGTACGTTGTTAACTGTAGCGGTTGAGTAAGTGGTCCCCGTATCCAAGCAGTACTTCTCCCACTTTTTGATGCTGGACAAGTACTGTTTTCTTGTGGATGTTCAGAGGGATGTCATGGAGTAATGGGAACCATGGCTGTGTAGACCAGTCGGGTACTACCAAAATACCTGAAGCAGAGTCCATTTATATTTTGCGTAGTACACGGCTGATGAGGCAGAAGGGAGGAAATGCATAGAAGAAGAAATTTGCCCAATCCAGCGCGAACGCATCTACCGCTGCTGCCTCAGGGTCTGGTTCCCAAGCAACATACATAGGTACCTGGTGATTTAGCCTTGATGCAAATAAGTCGATATCTGGCGTGCCATATTGCTTAATAATCTTTGCAAACACTTTGGGGTTTAACATCCATTCGGTGTTGTCATTAAATATGTGTGACCTGGTGTCTGCCACTGTATTTAGCTTACCTGGCAGGTAAGTTGCTGATAGCCAAATATGTCTTTCGACACACCATTGCCAAATTGTGTTGACCAATTTGTTGCATGATATCGATTTTATGCCGCCCATATGGTTAATGTAGGCCACCACCGTAGTATTGTCTATTTGTAACCGTACATGCAAGTGATGCATATTGGATGCATATGCTTTTAAACCATAAAAGGCACCCAACATCTCTAGATAGTTAATGCCCAGTGTAAGTAGTAATGATGACTCTAGGTTAGTCCATCAACCACCTGTGCTGGATATGGAGTTAGTCGCTCCCCAGCCTTGAGCACTGGCATCTTTTTGATCACTAAAGTAGGGTTAATGATGATGATAGGGCTGAAACTATGCCAAACGTTTTCTGCCCACCACTAGTTCTGATATTGCTTCAGTGGGTAATTTCATGATACGATCATAATGACCTGCATGTCGTTTTAGTGCCTGTACCTTTGCTCTTTGGAAGTTTTGATAGTGCAAAGGTCCAAATTGTGTAGCCGGAAATGCTGCTACCATTTCCCCAATTACTCTTGCTACTTGTCGAATAGTTGGTCGCTCGTTGACCATTAAATTGTTGCATGATTGTGCCAATTCAGTTGTTTTGTCTTTTGGCAAAGTTACAGACATGTGGGCTGAGTTAATTGTGAAGTCCAAGTCGTCCATGATTGTGGATGGCTTCAACTTAGATTTATCTGGATGCAAGACAAATCCCAAGGTTTCGATCAACTGTTTGGTAGCTGACACAGCTGATATGCCAATTCCATGGTCTTGCCTACTATTAAGATATCATCAAGATATGCCATGACCATATGTTTTTGTCTTCTTAATATTGCCAGGGCTGGTTTTAGTATCTTGGTGAATAATCTTGGGGCTGATGTTAACACACTGGGTAATGCTTTAAACTGCCATTGCTGCCCCATCCAGGTCAATTTCAGGTATCTGCGATGATCCTTGTGAATGGGTACTGAATAGTAAGCATCTTTGAGGTCAATGCTTGCCATGAAGTATCCTTTGGAAATCAGTTGTTTGGCAGTAACAAACGTTTCCATTTTGAAATGTATATACTTAACAAACATATTTAGTGAAGTTAAGTCAATGATGATGCGACACCCACCTTCTTTTTTAGTTTCAGTTAATATATTTGTCACAAATTCCAAGGGTTCATGCTTTGTTTTTTCCCATGATACCTTAGTGATTAGTCTCACCAGTTCAGCTTGTCCCTCTCGTTTCTCTTTAACTGAGAGGGAAAAGACCCTCTGGGGTGAATGTTGAACTGGTGGCAATTTTTCTAGTTTGAATTGTATTTTGTATCCACTAATGCTATTGAGTATATACTTGTCACTCGTGATAGACTCCCATGCTTCCTTAAACAGGTGTAATCTCCCCCCTGTTATTATTGCGCCCCTACTTTCTATATGCTGGTAGGAACCAGACCCACCTACCTCCATGGTTATGGGTGTTTCTTATGTCTCTTCCCAGACCAGCGAGTCTAGCGCATTGTCTGACGTGGCGGTGATGTTTGGCGGTGGCGCATTTTCCATGGGGTCCGCTCTGGGCCTTGGTCTAAAAAATACTTCAGGTGGTGATATGTGGACCCCGAGCTTTCACCAGTCCCATAGGGTAGACGTCGACTGGTGGTCGCGATGGGGTGCTGCCGCTTGGGTATTGTTGTTTTGGGTTTGCTCGTCCCGGGGCCTGCCCTCATGAGACCGAAAGTTTTTTAGAGGCCTCTTCCATATCCTTTACTTTTTTCGTGAGGTCTTTGCCAAAGAGCAGTGTGTCTGGCTCAGTGGCTGGGGTTTTGCACAACCCCGTGAATTTTGGATTTAGGGCAGGTCTTATAATTTCTTTACGGAGGTTATTTATCTCAAACTGCGTGTTGCACAACAGCGCGAGAGTTGGTTTGTGGTCATCTCCGTATTGTCCACAGAATGAGTAAATGATGTGATGGCTGACTTCAGGAGCCTGAGGATCCACTGCAGTTTCAGCTCCTGGCTCCGAATATTTGTCCCAACGTGCCCCCAGATTTGGCTGTTGACAGCCGGCACTTTGAGAGACTCACAATTTTCTGGAGCTGTGTACAATTCTAAGGCCTCATTAACCACCTGCTCCTGTAGGGGCCTGTTGGAGAGGTGGTTAATGCTGGCCGCTAGTTTAGGCTCTAATGGCCTTCCTGCACATGGGGCTGCCACGTAGTGGTCCACCACACCCAGCAGCTCTTCCTGGTCCTGCACCCCTTGCATACTCCCGACTTCTTCAGCCAGCGTCCCCTCTTCCTGACCAGCCCAGTCCTGGTCGCCAAAGCTGCCCTCGGGTGAGGAGGAAGCAATGGGCAGTGCACAAGGTACTGTGGAGGGAGCGCCTGAACTCCCCCTGCGAGACTGCCCCTCACGCAGTGAGTCTCGCTGGAGCATCTGCTCCAGGAGCCGCTCCAAGCTGCTCAAGCAGCTGTCTCTCCCCCGAACGGGTGGTGAGACGTCCCCGTCCGACGATTCGGAAGCCACCGGCCGGATGCTCTTCCTGGTGGCTATACAACCAGTCCGCTGCTCAGGCGCTAGCGGGACTGGGCTCGGCCCGGTGTCGGGGATGGTGGAGCGCCGGGTAAGCAGTCCTACCGCCTGCTGCCCCCCACAGATGAAACGCTCCTCCGTCGGAGTCGAGCGGGGGACAGATTTCTTTGAGAGCCTTTTGTTCATGTCTGAAAAACAAATCAGAAGGCTCTCCTTGCAAAAGAAAAGCCGACCTCAGAGTAACTTACCTGACGGTCCGTCTTTTAAACTGCAACGGGAGCGCCTGACTCCCGCTGCGGCCGCTGTTGCACTGCTGAACGCAATGCCGCGCACGTGACTCCGAAGTAAAATCTAAATTTGAAGCTGTTAACTCTCTCCACCACCAACCTATCGATGTAAACTGATATGTAGTCTCACAACATCCCCTTTCTGCAGTCAATTAGCTCCTTGTCAGCCCATAGATCCATTTGACATTCCTTCATATGAAAATAATGAAAACCAGAAGAAATGTAAAGTAGGGGGGTGCGCAGTGATGCGGCAGTTAGTGCTGCTGTCTCACACCTACAGTGACCTGGGTTCAAACCTGACCTCAATTGCTGTTTGCAAGTAGTTTTCATGTTCTCTGTGTGACCCCCATTAATATCCCAAGGAACCCCAGTTTCCTCCTGCTACTAGAAAATGTGCTTATTGTTAGGTTAATTGGCTTCAATAAATTAGCCCGAAGTAGGTGTGTGGAAAGAGTACCTAGGAATGGAGTGAGTGAGGAGTAGCTGATGGTTGCTAGAGAGAGAATTTGTATAGATAGGTGATGATCGGTATATAAACAGTAGGTCAAAGAGCCTGATTAGTGCTATGGGATCTCAGCATTATCACTCATCCAGGCCCTCACAGAGACTTGTGGTCTACCTTCAGTTTGTGCTGTGTTCTGAAAAAACTGATGACGTTTATGGCTGTCCACCACTATTATGATAGAATACTTGCATCTTCTCGCATAACTAATTATATCACAGTTTGTTTGCTGACCTCAATATAAGGAGGCACCAAAATAATTATATTTCAACAAAATTCCACCAACATAGATGTGATCATGGGCAGGTAATCTGTTTCTTATTTATGCTGATTAAGGGAAGGGTTCAGCCAAGATATTTGTTTTTCTTCAAAAGTTGCCATTGATCTTAATTATCCATGTTGTTCACAGTTTTTTGTTTGGAAATATGCATGAAGCAATGCCTATGTTATTCCAGATAATTAATCAAACAATGGACTAGATACTTGAGTACAGTTTGAGTCAGAGTGAGACGAACACAGTATGCACAGACAAAGTCTTGTCAACCTACCTGCCCATGCTGACTACAATACCCCATCTACACGGGTCCCACCTGTTCATATTTGGCCCATACCACTCTAAACCTTTCCTATTCATGCACCTGTCCAAATGTCTGTTAAATATTGTTAGTGTACCTGCCTCAACTGCCTCCTCTGGAAGCTCGTTCCACACACCCACCACCATCTGCATGAAAAAGTTGCCCCTCAGGTTCCCATTAGATCTTTCCCCTCTCACCTTAAACCCATGTCCTCTGGCACTTAATTCCCTTACTCTGGGGTAAAGAACTCTGTGCGTACATCCTATCTATTCCCCTCATGGTCTTATACACACAAGTGTGAGTGACAAACTCATTTTAAAATCACCCAGGACATAGTTCAAGACCAGGAAATTTGTGCATTCAGGACGAAAGTTGAGTTGGCAAGCCTACAGCAGGGATGTCTGATCAATCTAGGCCAGTAGGGAACTGGGGGGAATTCTGTATGAAAGATTGAGATATTTGTGGAGGAATGGCAGATATTGGACAGGACTGGCAATCAGGTTAATGCCCAGAAACTGTGGAATATGGGGGCTTCACTGGGGCCTTTAGAGATCTCAGGGTAAGGGATTGAGACTGATAGCAGGGGAGGGATTTAGATAGCGGGCTGTCAAACCTCAAGGGGTACTGTGAATAGGGCAAAGACTGGAGCCGGATATTGTTCTGGCTTGGGATTTGGTAGAATGGTGGGGAAGGGAAGCTGCATGCCAATGGGGTCTTAGAGAAGCAAAGATCAGAATGAGATTTATCTTACAGAGGTTCAAATCTAGAAATGCTTTGTGAAAACATTCTTCTCCTGGGTATGTCCAACTGTGGTATACCATTCTCCTCTCAATGTTCCACTTGGACTGCTTCATGGGAATGATGTTATCCCATACATGAGTCACATGGAAATCACATCAGATGTACAACGGTGAACCCTTCAGGGAGAACCACAGTTGAATCATCTGAACTGACAGGAGAAGAGTGGGAATTGTCATTATTACATTTTATTCTCAGTGTGGTCAATTTCAATCACAAAATGACAATTAAAGTCATGTTATACAATCTAATCACAAGGCAAATGTGCCAAGAATAACTAAATACCACAGTGATGTGCTGAACCTGTAGATCACCTGGGATCTCCAGCCATTGGAGCTTATTGTAGATTGCAAGCACTTGGAAACCATCAGGGGTCCCTCGCTCCAGCAGATTATCTAGGAGCTTCAGGCACTGGAAATCAGATGGGGCATCTATCTTCTGGCGATTATTTAGAAATCCCACCATTTGAGATGATCTGAGATCCACATCATATCATGTTGAGGGTGGCACAGCGGTGCAGCGGTAGAGTTGCTGCCTTGCAGCGCCAGAGACCAGAGTTTGAACCAGACTATGGGTGCTGTCTGTATGGAGTCTGTACGTTCTCCCTGTGATCACGTGGGTTTTGTTCAAGTGCTCTGGTTTACTTCCACACTCCAAAGATGTACAGGTTTGTAGCTTAACTGGCTTCAGTACAATTGTAAGTTGTCCCTAGTGTGCAGGAAAGTGTTAGTGTATGTGGTGATCGCTGGTCGGTGCGGACTCGGTGGGCCAAAGGGCCTGTTTCTGTACTGTATCTCTAGAGTCTAAAGTCTAAAAAGCGCTTCCAAAAGGCTGAAGAGTTCACAATCAAAACAATGAACTCAGGCTGAAGCCAAAAGCACAAATTTTAAAATAAATACATAGGATATAAAAACAATTGATATGCTAAAAAATAAAATTAAATAGAAGCATATGACGAGGGATTTTTTTTCATATTAGGTACAGTTTATTTCTTATAATGTTTCATGAGAAAAGCTGCAAATAAGTAGTCACTTGATGTAACAATATGGCATGAACTTCCAATGTGTCCATTATTCAGGTTTTAGCTCAGACCTGCAACCTTTGGAGTATTGCCCAAGGCCGAAGAAAATTCAGAAGTCAGGCATGTCATTCATCATCAAATCTAAACACAAATTAAATGGATGTAGTTCACCATCATCAAAATACAAACTGCTAGAGGAACTCAGCAGGTCATCTGAGGAGGGACAGCATTTCTGATTTGGACCCTTCTTCAGACAGATAATATCTCAGGGTGGCACGGTGGCGTAGCAGCAGAGCTACTGCCTACAATGCCAGAGACCCGGGTTTGATCCTGACTACGGATGCTTGTCTATATAGAATTTGTACCTTCTCCCCGTGACTTGTGTGAGTTTTCTCCGAGATCCTCAGCTTCCTCCCAAACTCCAAAGACGGTTAATTGTAGGTTAATTGGCTTGGTAAAATTGTCCCTAGTGTTGTAGGGTAGTGTTAATGTGCGGGAATTTTTGGTCAATGTGGACTCGGTGGGCAAAAGGGCCTGATTCCACACTGTATCTCAAAACTAAACTGAAACTAAAGATAAAGCAGAAGGGTGATGACTAATAGAAATATGTGAGATAAAGGTGTTGGGATAGAACTGACAAGAGGTAGGTGGATTCAGGTGAGGAGGGGCTAGTGGCAGATGACTCCATTGTGGGAGAGAAGGAGGGAGATAATGACCAATGGTGGAGGAGATAAGTGAAGATAAATGAGTAGAAAATGCTGGAATCTGATTAGAAAGGAAGGTGGGAAATAAAATGATGAACCAGAGGTTAGGCATGGCAGTGGGGGGGAGGGGGAAGTGGTGGAATATGGGGCCAGGTAGCGTTGAGGGTGGGTGATGAGCAGAAGGAGGAAATGCAGGAGGGAAAATGAATTGGGTGACGGGAATGACGGGAGTGGAAAAAAAGGTGTGCATTAGCGGATCTGGGAAGATGAGGAGATAGAATAATGGGTTGTGGGGTGCGGGGGGAGTTACTGCTTATCTGAAATAGGAAAATGCAATGTTAATGGTGTAAGGTTATGGTCCACCCAAGTGGAAGTGAGGTGCCGTTTTTTCAGCTTGGGTGTGATCTCACTTGACAATGGAGGAAGCCAGGGGCTGAAAGGTCAGAGACCACATCAAGAGCACCAAATGCAATCGGTGTAGCTGGTGGAGGTACAATAGAAACCTTCGTCTCACCTGGCAGGGGAGTTGGGTTTTTAAATGGAGGTAAAGGAGAAGGTCTTGCATCTCCTGCATACCTTTCTTTCCACTTCCTTTGCCCTTGTCAAACACTTCCTTTCCCCTCTTTCAAGTCCCTCGGGTCTCCTATTGCCCATCCTGCACCTTAATTGGTACATGTGACAATAAACTGACCTCATTCCCATCTACCCACCATCCTTACCTTGGTTTAACATCCCACCCTTTCTTATCCAAATCCACCCTCTACAGCCCTCTGTCCTTCACTTATCACCTCCAGACTTTGTCACTACCCCCACCCTTCTCTCCCCACCAGAGTCATCTGTCAATTGCCCCCTCCTTATTTGGTTCCACCTATCACTTGCCAATTCTTCCCACACCCCGTCCCCGCTCCTCTCCCTACCAGCTTTCTGCCACCTACTCCCGTCTTGAAGATGTGTTCTGACCCAAAATATCACCTGTCCATTTCCCCTCAGATGCTGTGTGACCTGTTAAGATTCTCCAGCAGTTTTTTTTTGCTCAGTATTCCAGCCTCAAGTAGCTCATAATAATAACAACGAGCAAGTGTTCACATATCAATCTCACACCATTTACCTGCTTTGCCCATGCACTATTTAATTAACACCAAAAATTACTATCCAGGAGCCAAACAACTGGTCTTTGCATGCTCAAGTTTCTGAGCATGGCACCATTGCTATTAGTGCCATGAAGCGTGCTTCATCCATGCTTGGTATGGCCATACAAGAGAAGTCCTTGGATCAAGCATGTTTGCAGCTTGCTATGTTCAAATGAAAAGATCTTATCACTTGTTAAAGTGTTCCCTCTGCAAGAGGATGCAAGAGGTACAAGGATGATAACAAGCTTACCTTCAATCACTTCTTTCTTCCGCTTCCAAGCGACAATTATAAATATAATGATGACAACTGCTCCACTGGCAATTACCCCAACGATCAGGAGCAACACTTTTGTATATGAACCTACCAAACAGAATGGCAGAGGTAAAATTAGGTAAAGCCTTTTCATGCTCAGTATCAAATGTGTGACAGTAATGAGCAAGGGTATGAAAATGGATCTAACTAACCCATAAATATTGTCATGGCCTCAAAACAAGGCTCTTGCTCAAGTTGGCCCATTCCCCTCCATTACTGCTCCCCTGACCCCTGTTTTAGCTTTGTTCCCCGGTAATACTGTCTCTTTTGTAAAGCAGTTTTTTTTTCATTATAATAAAGTCGTTGCGAGATACAGCATGGAAACAGGTCCTTCGGCCTACTAATATCACGCTGGCCACCAGGCCATTCCTTTTCTTACCCATTTTATTCTTCCTACATTCCTGACAACTTGCTGCAGATTCTACCACCCACCCGCACACTAAAGACAATTTACAATTGCCAGTCAACCGACCAACTCAGACATGAGAGCAGAGCAGCCAAAGGAAACCCATGCACTCAGAGGATGAAGGTGCACACTCCACACAGGCATCACCCCACATATGGAATGAACCTCCGTTTCTGGAGCTGAGGCAACAGCACAATCTGCTGCAACACCATACCATCAAATGGTGTAATTGGCGAAAAGTAAGATTAATGTGCCCATAGATGCAATATAAGGTGCACCACCTCATCCTTACAAGCAATATTTAATTGATGAAATATTGTGGCCATGTGCAGCAAGCTATTAGATGGGACAAATCAGTTCTGGGCAACTCCAGGTGATTTCTCTTTTATTAGTAAGTGTTTGATGAAGCAACTCATACTAAACAGTAGCGATGAAATATGTCTGCAGAGCAAGAGATTCTACAAAATTACACATGATGGTTACAAATCAGGAGAACCATTTTGGACATTTGAGGATTGAAGAGTCAGAGAGATTCTTTATGTGGTAAATGCAGGAACCTGAGTTCAAAGGGAGCAACGGTCAGAGGATTTAATCTCTAGCCTTTTTCCAACTACCTTCACATGTTTTCGCATGACCTATCACTTGCTAACTTTTGTCCTGCCCTCTTCTCTTCCAGCTTTCTTACCTCTACTCCTCATCACATTCAGTCTGAAGAAGGGTCTCGTCCTGAAACATCGCCTATCCATGTTCTCCAGAGATCATGACTGGGATCCGCATTTACTCCAGCTGTTTGCGTCTTTTTTTGTAAGCCAGCATCTGTAGAGAACTGGCTACACAACTTTCAGCCTTAAATATGGCTGCTAAGAATTGACCCAATGAGAGGCTTGTTCTGAGAAGCCTTTCAGCTTGGCTTGGAGCTGGTTTGTGAGCTTTCACCCACATAGATCACCTCTTTCAACTTAACCCAATATCTCTATCTTCTTCACTATATTACAGAGATTGATCATTTCCTCAAATACATCAATAAAGACGCTCAATTATATGGAGAAACAAAAATTGTTCTTCTAAGAGAATCAGGAGTCAAGAAGTGTGTGAACTATTAATAGTATCAAACAGCAAAGAAGCTGGCCCTCTGGCCCAACTCATCCAAACTGACCAAGATACCCAATCTTTTCCCATGTTTGGCCCATATCCCTCTAAAACATTCCAATCCATATGTTGTTTAAATGTTGCTTTTGTACCTGCCTCAACTTCTTCCTCTTGTACTTCATTTGGCTTATTTTGTGTGTCTTTAAATTTTAGACTGCCCATTATTATGTGGGTGGGATTTATGACGTATTCTAAGGCGTGTTTGGAGCTAGGTTTCTTGCGCAGAAGCTTAGTTTTTAGTTTAGTTTTGAACTTAGATGGGGAAGGTTAACTCTTTGACCATGTGACGTTTAACCGAGACACGAGGAGTTTTCTAATGTTTAAGCGATATGCTAGAGTTTAATAACTGAGTTATTAATCTTTTGATTAATAAAGAAACTATTAATCAAAAGACAGTGTATGAAGATTTAAATGTGAAGAAGCTCTGAAGGTCTCATGGAGAGCTCACATGCATATTACGACATTCTCCTTAACCATGTAGTTCAACTAAGTGGCTAGAGGGAGTAATCTCTTGAATGATATAAAAATCTGCCGCTACATAAAGTCGAAGAATACCTCTGATGGTGGGGGGGGGGGGGGGGGGGGGGGGTGAAAGCCAGTCCCAGAGAGTGGGACAGAAGAAAGACTAGGACCGAAAGAGGTATTAGTCAGAAGGCTGGTTCCAGCCGAGGAACTGAAGATAATAGATCTCGGCCAGAGGTGGCCTAGAGGTTTATCAACAGCGACAGGACTTATCTGAAGATCTGAATACATTTTAACGAACGTGAGTAGAAATCGACTATTATTTCTTTTAATTTTGAAGCTGTAAAGCTTTAATTTAACCCGCTTCTGTAAAAGAAGAGCCAGAAAAATAAATGTGAGCCACTTGCTTGGAAGATAGCCAAATAAGTGTTTTTTCCAATCTGTCTGGAAAAACAGAAGAGACTGACCTTCGATTGTTTTGAAATCTAGAATACACACATTCCTTCTGAACTAACGTCATTGTTAAGCCTGTGGATGTTTGAGAGATGTTGCCTACAATCTCAGTTTGTTATTATTCTGATGAAGATGTTGACAAAACAAAATTAAAGCAACTGGAAGAAGACTTTGTTTGTTCAATTTAAAGACTTGGCAATCTGCCAAGACCTGTTTTTAAATGATGGAGCAAGAAGATGAAGAAAGTGCCATGCCAGAAGAACCATAAGGTGGTGAAGTCAAGCTCAGTCAAGGACAAGCTGCCTACCTGAAAGAATCAAAGAAGGAGAGAAACAAGTTATGGCAGCAGGTTACCAAATCAATTGAATAACAGAAGAAACTAATGGAATCCGTTAAGAACATGATCAAAGTAGAATCTAATCTGGTCCAACTCCTCTGCCAAGAGGTTGGAAAGAAACAAAATGTTCTGCTGTGTTCACAGCCACATCAGCAAGAACGCGTAAGACACATCCAGTGGTTGGAAGACAGGGTGGAGGTATTCAATGGTTTCATGGATAAGGCAGAGGAGTGGTTATCTGAAATTATACCACCACTTACGTGCTTAACAGCTGAAGGTGCGATGCAACAAGGTGTTGGAATGGAAGGTGAAATTACATCACAAGATAATATCTCGAAGGTATCTACACGATGATCAGGACATAAATCTGGTTCTAGAGCCAGTTCAGTATCAAGGGTTTCTGCCCGATTGAGAGTTGAAGCTGATCTAGCCTCGCTCTCAATAGAAGCGGATGCCTTGAAGAAGAAACATGAGATTGAGCGACAGAAAGAAGAGATTGAGCGCCAGAAAGAAGAGATGACGTGACAAGAAGAACAATTGGTACTAGAGACAAAGATGGCGGTGGTCAAATCTAAGAAGAAGATATTGGAAAGTGAGGGTTCAAGATGCAGTTCCAGAGCATCGAAGATGACGAACCCTGGACAAAGAGGAAAAACTGCTCCAAGTGAGTCAGCAGTCGGATCAATTCCACAATTAAGGTCCACTGAAAGCCCATTGGAACAGAGTAAGATGGGTAAAACTTAATCTCAGCTAATGAGTGCTAGATCCAAACAAACTACTTATGGAGCGTCTGTAGATGCTCGGGACAAACCAATAGCGGACAATGTTTTTCCAAGGCCTGGCATTGGTGAAAAGTCAAGCTTAATTCATAGCTCGACAAAATACCTCTCTCACTCTACCACCAGCAGAAATTCCTACATATGATGGAGATCCTTTGTGGTATGAAGCTTTCGTAAGGGCATTAGAAGTATTAGAAACAAGAATTATGGATGAAAAGGAGCGCTTATGATTTCTGGTGAAGTACACAAGCGGAGATGTTCAGGTACTTGCTTGTGAAAAGTTGTCAAAATGAGCCTGACAGCAAAGGGTATAAAGTGGCAAGAAGGTTACTTAAAGAACGTTGTGGTAATGAACAGAGGATTGCTAATGCATACATGGAGAAGGCCCATGCATTGGAAAGAAATCAAGCCAGAAGATGGGGAGGCATTGAGTATTTATACAATATTTCTGAGAGGTTGTTGCAGCTCGATGAGAAATCTCGGCCACATGGAGGAAATGAATCTTGCAAGTAATACTAGAATCATCATTAGCAAGTTGCCCAGAAGACTGAGAGAAAGATGGAGATATGAAGCAGGCGGAATATTGGATAAGAGAAACCAAGGAGCCAGGCTACCAGACCTGGTGGATTTTACGGTACATGTTAGAACCACACCATGGAACTATTGAAGATTATAAACCAATTGCAACTAACAAAGGTTCTACCTTTACCAAAACTAAAGAAAGATCAGAACCTATGAGAAGCAGTTTTGCTACCACAACCATACCTGTGGAAATGACAGACGGAATGAAAGGAAATGTATTTACTAGCAAGCAAATAGTATTTTGTTTGCTATGTGATGAAATTGGTCACACCATAAGATGGTGTCGAAGCTTCAAGATGAAAGAATATGAAAAAAAGATGGATTTCTTGAAAGAGAAGGGAATCTGTTTTGGATGTTTGAAAAAAGGACATATGGTGAGAGACTGTAAGGGTCCTATAATTTGTTATAAGTGCAGGCAATATCATCCTGAAGCACTTCACATTGCAAAGTGTGGGCGGCGCGACTTTCGTCAGCAGCGGCCTCTGCAGTCCGTCTGCGTTTTTATTATTTTATGTCTTATGTTTTTATGTAGTTTTTGTTATTTTTGTTGGGGTATGTGTGTGGGGGGGTGTGGGTGGTGTGGGAGGGAGGGGGTAACTTTTAAATCTCTCCCTGCACGGGAGACCCGACCTTTTCTTTGTCGGGTCTCCGTTGTCGTTGGGGCTGCAACGAGGAGCGGCCTCCAACAGGAAGACCGGGGGCTGTGGTGCCGACTACTCACCTCACCGTCGCGGAGCTGGCCGAGTCCAGAGCAGGTGGAGCTGTGGTGGACGCTGCTGCGACCCGACCCCCGGAGATTCGGTGGCTGCAACTGCGGGTCTGGCGGACGGCGGCACCGGGAGCCCGCGGGTCCCTGCTGGGAAACCGCTTTTCAGGGCTTCCGCAACGGCGACTTCTCCCGCCCGAGTTGCGGGGTTGAAGAGCACCTGAGCGGGGCCTTACAGCGGCTTGGAATGGCTGCGGGACTGCGAGCGCGCGCCGGGGGCTCTAACATCAAGACCCGGTGCGCGGCCTTGCATCACCCGGCGTGGCTTTAATGGCCGCGGGACAATTCGCCATCGCCCGCCGGGGGCTTTGACTTTGACTTGACTCTGACATCGGGGGGGAGAGTGCAGTGGAGAGATAAATTTTTTTGGCCTTCCATCACAGCAATGTGATGGATGTTTATGTAAATTATGTTGTGTCTTGGGTCTATTTGTTTGTAATGTATGGCTGCAGAAACGACATTTCGTTTGGACCTCAAGGGGTCCAAATGACAATAAATTGAATTGTATTGTATTGAATGAATGAATGAATGAATGAATACGTTTATTGTCATTGCACAATACTGTGCAACGAAATTCCATTACATCTTCTCCGGTTAAAAAAATACAAACACGACAACCATTGACACATATGTACACTTATTAGTAAAAATAAATAGGTATTTTAAAAGAATTTAAAAGAATTTAAAAGAATTGGCGGCATTTCTTAGAATTACATTTTGCTTCCCCAGCGTTCTCTGTTGGAATTTAGCTCTTTTATCGCACATGGGTAGAAACTATTCTTTAGTTTACCGGTGCGAGCCTTCAGAGTCCTGAATCGCCTCCCAGAGGGTAGCAGAGTAAAAAGGTGGTTGGCAGGGTGGGATGTGTCCTGCTTGATATTTGTGGCCCGGCGCAAGCATCGGGCCCTATATATGTCATCCAAGGAGGGCAGTTGGGCGTTTGTAATGTTCTGCGCAGTTTTTATAATTCCCTGCAACGCCCTCCTCTCAGCCACAGTACAGCTAGCAAACCACACCAGGATTCCATAGGAGAGGATACTCTCCACGGCGCATCGGTAGAAGGACAACAGCAGCGGCTGTGAGACGTTTGCTCTCCGCAGAGACCTCAGGAAATACAGCCGCTGATGTGACTTCGTCACGAGAGTGACGGTGTTCATTTGCCATTTAAGGTCCTGGGAGATGTTTATTCCCAGGAACTTAAAGCCAGTGACTCTCTCCACCATGTCTCCTTTGATGTATAAAGGAGCAGGTTCCTCTCTCCTCTTCCTCCTGAAGTCAACGACCAGCTCTTTCGTCTTCGATGGATTGAGTACCAGGTTGTTTTTGGTACACCAGACAGTCAGTTTTTGGACTTCATCCCTGTAGGCAGACTCGTCGTTGTTGTTTATCAGTCCCACCACAGTCGTGTCGTCCGCAAACTTAATGATCCTATTTGTACTGTGTGTTGGTATACAATCATAAGTGTATATTGTGTACAAAATGGGACTCAGCACACAACCTTGTGGTGCTCCTGTGCTGAGCGTCAGGACTGGGGAGTAATTGGACCCCATCCTGACAGTCTGTGGGCGATCTGTTAGAAAGTCCTTAATCCATCCGCATGTTATTGCATTAACACCCAGATCAGACAGTTTGTCCACCATTCTGCTGGGGATGATTGAATTAAATGCAGAACTAAAATCTACAAATAACATCCTCACATATGAGCCAGGACACTCCAGATGTGTCAGTGCAGAATGTAGAGCTGTGTTGATGGCATCTTCCGTTGACCTATTTGCTCTATACGCAAATTGATGCTGATCCAGGGTGGGTGGGAGTGAGGACTTAATGTGGGCCAGGACCAGCCGTTCAAAACATTTCATCACGGTCGAAGTGAGAGCAACAGGTCTATAGTCATTCAAGCTCTTAATGAATGTTGTTTTGGGTACAGGCACGATGGTAGCAGTCTTAAAGCATTTAGGGACAGTGCACGTTAACAGAGAGAGGTTAAAGATTTTGCTAAAAACCTATATTGTATTGTATTGTATTGTAAAGAAGCCATCAGAGCATTGGGAAGAGGAAGAACCAGAGCAAGTAGAAGAAGAGCTATCAGAGCAAATAGAAGAGGATGAACCGAAGCAAACAGAACAGAAGAAGAAGCCAGCTACTAGTGATGCCATCACCTCACCTCAAGTAACTGCTCATATTGGGGCCAGGGTTGAAGCCTGTATCTTTTCTATCTTACCAGTACAGGTGAGGAATAGCAAAACGAATACAGTGTTGCAAACATATACTTTTTCAGATCACGGAAGTTCGACTACCTTTTGTACAGAAAACCTGATGAGAAGACTGAACATCACAGGAGAAGAGACTAAGATTCGATTGCGTACCATGAAAAAAGATAAAGAGAGCAGGAGTCATTACATTACAAGTGTGGAGATATCCAGTCTGGATGAAGATAATTTTATAACAATATCAGAAGTGTTTACACATGGAACCATGCCTGTTGGTCGTCAAAATATACCAAGACATGAATTCATGACAGGAAACATGGCCTTAACTTAAGGATGTCAAGATATCTGAAATAAATTATAGTGTTGACCTATTGATCGAAACAAATGCTTTGAAGGCATTGAAACCTATACAGATTGTGAGGAGCCAACGTGATGGACCGTATGCTGCGAAAACCTGACTTGGATGGGTTATCAATGGCTCCTTGAGAAGGAATAACAAAAACGGGATCCGGAAGAACTATCCTACCATTGCTGTTTATCAAATATCTACTGATAAATTAGAAAAGCCGGTGATGAAGCAATAAGATCAATAATCAAGTTATGCTTGCGTCTAGAAAGCAAAAGTGAAGAGGGAAGAGTTGTTGAAGAATTCTGATTGCTGATATATAGTGCATGCTATTTTCCTCGTTAGTATAGTGGTTAGTATCCCCGCCTGTCACGCGGGAGACCGGGGTTCAATTCCCCGACCTTTTGCTTTTGATATATGACCTTCATGGCTACTTTTTTGATGTTTATTAATAATTGCCTCGTTATATACTCAGAACAATTAGGGGCCAGTATGTAGTGGCCATTTGGCTTATTTTGTGTGTCATTAATTATGGCATGTTTCTTTAAATTTTAGACTGCCCGTCATTATGTGGGTGGGATTTATGACGTATTCTAGGGTGTGCTTGGAGCTAGGTTTCTTGCGCAGAAGCTTAGTTTTTAGTTTAGTTTTGAATTTAGATGGGGAAGGTTAACCTTTCGACCATGTGATGTTTAACTGAGACACGAGGAGTTTTCTAATGTTTAAGCGATATGCTGGAGTTTGACGAAGATTAAAGTGTACGAGTCGAAGTATAAGGTCGGATGTATACCTTATTATTTTTCTTCAACAATAAAGAAACTATTAATCAAAAGACTGTGTTATGAAGATTTATCTGTGACGAAGCTCTGAAGGTCTCACGGAGAGCTCACATGCGTATTACAACATTCTCCTTAACTATGTAGTTCAACAGTGGCTAGAGGGAGTAATCTCTTGAATGATATAAAAATCTGCCGCTACACTTCATTCCATATATCTATTCATAAGAAAGCTGTCACTCAGGTTCTTATTAAATCTTTCCTCTCTCACCTCCTTAAAATCACCCTTGCTCTCCTATGCTCCAAGGAATTAAGTCCTAGCCTGCCCGACCTCTCCCTATTATTTGACCCTTGAATCCTGGTCACATCCTCAAAGATTTTCTCTGGACTCTTTCCAACCTAATGGTATCTTTCCCATAGCAAGGTGATCTAAACTGAACATCAAGTGCGGCCTCACCAACATCTTGTACAATTGTAACAAAATATCGCAACTTCTATACTCCATTGCCAGAATAACGTCAATGTTTAAAAGCCTTCTTCACCACCTTATCCAGCTGTATCCCCATTAATATTAATGTTTTAATGAGAACATAAGAAGAAGATGCTACAAATAGCATGGGGGAAGTCAGTAATACAGATTTAAGATGATTGGCCAAAGAAATTAAGCCCACCAGAAGAAATCTGCTTGTGGAGCAAGTTGTTATGATCTACATCGTCTGAATATGTGGTAGAAGCAGATTCAGAATATCTTTCAAACGAACAATTTGTCAAGGGAAAATATTTATAGGGCTATGGCATAAGGCCAAGTGGTGGGACCAATTGGTTGGCTGTACTAAAGTGCAGACACAATTACAATGGACTTATTTTTGCACCGTATTCCCAATGATTCTGTGATACCATCACCACCTTGTTCCACCGCAACACATGTATCAAATTCCTCATTCCCACTGCCCCCATTGTAAAAAACACCTGCAAAATTATTTATCTAATCTTGAATAGTTCATCCAAAATGAATAATCTAATTGGATTTTTTTTTGAATTATCAATGGTTTAAATTTTAAAGTTTGTTTCTAATTCATCCCTTTTCCAATGAAAAGTACCAAAAGGCGACACAACCTCATTACTGCATCCTCATAATTTGAGCAACATCTAACTTTGCTGCTCAAAAATTAAGTGTTCAATATTTATTTTCTGTAAGGAAGCCATAATGAGACATGGCATCCAGTTGTAGTCTAATCATGGCTCAATATTAAACTAATGCTCCTTACGATTCAGACTGGCACACCGTTCTATAACTATTATTATCAAAGCTTACTTTTGGCATACAGCGTTAATGTGACAGGACTAAGCAGCTCCTGCTGAATGAGACAAGATGTGATTGTACAGTTAGTCTTTATTCATGTTATGTGAAACTATTGTTGCTGAACAATGTAAGGATTAATTAAAACATGCATTGAAAGTACTTACTCTTTGTTAAGTTAGAGAACTCCTTTTATACTTACCAGGTGGGCACCTCTCTGTCACCGACACTCCATGTTTATTCTGAGCTAGGCACGAAACACAAAAGCTTGCTGTTGTTTCCAATTTCAGTGTACTAACTGTATGAGTGCCATTGAATTCTGACTTTATACTGACCCTGGGATCAGTGAGATTTATACTGTCGTCACTGATCTTCCATGTGATGACTGCAGGAGGACTGGCCTCAGCAATGCACTTGTATAGAAGTTCCTGGCTGATTGTAACTTTATCCGGTTTGTCTGCAACACAAAATTAAACTTGTTGCTTAGAAAGATTGAAATGTCACCTTAATGGACTAATGCGCTGCTCTAAGTTCACTCCTAACTCTACAGGTATGAATCTTAGCTTTAGCTTTTCATTTCAGTTTTAGAGATACAGCAAGGAAAGGCCCTTCAGCCCTCTGAGCCCACAGTGACCATCGATCACATGTTCACACTAGTTCTACTTTATCTCACTTTCTCATCCACACCCGACAAATTAAGGGAAACGTTCACTACAGAGCCCAAGTAATTCACAAACCTGCATACCTTTGGAATGTGGAAGGAAACCTGAGCACCCAGAGGAAACCCGTGTGGTCACAGGGAGAATGTGCAAACTCCACACAGACAGCACCTGAGATCAGTATTGAACCTGTGTCTCTGGAGCTGTAAGGCAGCAGGTCTACCAGTTGTACCACTGTGGCTCCATAATCTCATTACAATAGCCAATGCTTAATTAATATTAATTCATTCAATTAACTAATCTCATTCAGGAATTTCTGAAGTTGTCTTAAGTAAGGAATCATTTCTGACCATGCTTATTTATTTTCGCATATTCATACGTGCCTGTTAATCTGGACTACATGTGGGTGAAATGGATGTATGTGTGTAATATATTCACTTGCTTAAGGAAAAGTGCCATTAAGCTGGAAAGAATGCAGAAAAGATTTATGAGGATGTTGTCAGGATTTGAGGTGATGAGATATAGGGAGAAGTTGCACAGGTTAGGACTTTATACTTTGGAGCACAGGAGGCTGAGAGATGATCTTACAAAGGTTTATTAAATCATGAGAGGAATAGATAGGGTGAATGCAGTATTTTAACCAGTGCAGGGGAATCAAGATATTTGTTAGATATAGCTCTTAGGCATAATGGAATCAAGGGATATGGGGAAAAAGCAGGAACAGGATATTGATTCAGGATGATCAGCCATGATCATATTGAATGGCGATGCTGGCTCGAAGGGCTGAATGGCCTAGTCCTGCAGCCACTTTCTATGCTTCTAAAAACAAGAGGACATTTGTTCAAGGTGAGAGGGGCAAGATTTAATGCAAACTTGAGGGGCAGCTTTTCCACTCAGAGGGTGCTGAGTATATAGAACAAGCTTACAGAAGAGGTAGTTGAGACGGATACTGTAAGTGCATTTAAAAGGTGCTTGGACAGGTACATGGGTAAGAAAAACTCAGAGGGATATGGGTCAAATGCGGACAAATGGCTATCTTAGCTGTGGCATCTTGGTTGGCAGAGACAGGTTGTGCTGTAGGGCCTGTTCCTGTACGGTATGATTCCATCACTTTCCTAGAACAGAGCAAAGAGACACCCAAATACTCACACTGCACGTCAATTTCTACTTCTGAAGACAAACTGTGTCCCAAATAATTTGTAGCCATGCAGTTATAGAATCCGGAATTCTTCCTTGAAATTTTTTTGAATAATATATCGCCACTTGCAGTATTGAGGATCTCCGTTTTATTCATGGATTGTTCTTTTTTGTACCAGGTGTAGTTAGCCTCGGGGAAACTGTTCCCAACACACACAAGCGTAACGCAGTCACCTTCTTTTACTTCCTCCTGCGTTGCATTCACAAGGAGGATGGTATTTCTTGGAGGGTCTAGATGTACGAGGAAACACGTATGGTCAGTGACTCTTAAGGCATAAGAAACACTTCTCAACAATTAATACCAAAGCTATACACTATAAACATTTGAAATTTGAAATAAAAACAGAAGATGGTGGAAATACTCAGCAGGCCAGATGGGTCTTTGGAGTGAGAAATAGAATTAATATTTCGGACTGATAACCCTTCATCAGAACAGAACAGAACACTCACCAATTTTATAAACTAATCAGACTAAAAGATTAACTCTCTCTACTGATCCTGCCTGATCCATTGAGGCACAGATGGCTGTGGAGGCCAAGTCAATGGCTATTTTAAAGGTAGAGATAGATAGATTCTTGATTAGTAACGGTGTCAGGGATTATGGGGAGAAGGGGTTGAGAGGGAAAGATAGACTGGCCATGATTTAAGTACACCAGACTGGATGGGCCAAATTGCCTAATTCTGCTCCTATCACTTGCGAACTTATGAACATGAGTATTTTCACCATTTCATGTTACCTTGCAGCTGTTTGATAACAATACACGTAATTCTGCTATGATATATTTTCATAATGGATATAATGCAACTGGTGAATTAGTTCTAATGTGATTTTGATCAGGGACTAGAGAATCACTTTGATGCTAATGGGAAATTAAAAAATATAAATTTATAAAAGACACACAATGTTGAGGTACACCGGTACGTTGTATCGTTTTTATTATAAAACACCACCTGTAGTCCCTTATATCTCCAATTTTAAAAATAAAAGCTGGCTTGGGAAAAAAAGTCAAGAGAAAAATAACTTTCCCACAGTAATCAGGTACCATTATCTTTTAACAACGCAGTCTGTCAGCTTCACCACGAGGTCATTGCAATTGACAAGCAATCACTTCTATTAACAGTTGTGCAAAGATACCCTATTAAACAATGTAACATACAGCCATCAGAATACTTAGCTTGCAGTTAGAAAAATAGATTTACATCTATTGAAAATAAATTTATTTTTGAAAATCCTGCAGGAAAAATAACTTTGCTATCATGAGTCTTAAATTCTCTAGCACATAAACTCCTTTTCCCATTGAAATAATTGTTTTTATGATGTGACTTTTTAAAATAATATGACATTTTTTAGGAACGCAAATATCGTGCTATAGCAAACCTGTCTGCAACATGGGAAATGGGCAGAGTCTTTTGCAGTTGGTACAATTAACCTTCACAACCGAACCAAGCTTCATCTTCTTTCCAGATTCCACCCATTCAATTATCATCAGATGCAACGGTTATAACTGTACGTATAATGTTCAGATATAATGATATACTGTATGTATGTAGCACATATACAATAAAGGATACACTAGGTATATAGTTTAAAGAATGCACTGCATGTACACAGCACAATGAAGCATGCATACATGCATGCATTAAGTTTAACTAAAAGTTCAATACAGTTTTAAACCATTGATTAGTTTTATTCACAAAGGTACCCGCTGTCTGTTTTAATATACCATACCACCAATGTGTTCACTATTGTAGGTATATTTTATACCCGTGTAGAACACAGCACCTACAGTTGCAAGGTAAATTGCTTCTCGCCAGTGTCGTCTGCAGGGAAAAAATTCAACTGTAGATTCATACACGTAATAACAATTTTATGTACCAAGAATACCACCGTGTGCTTGGACATATACACTTCCCCTGATATAGAGAGTAAACTACAATTTGTTAAGTTAAATTTGTGTTTATTGTGTGTTTTTGTTATTTTTATTATATGTATGACTGCAGGCACGAAATTTCGTTCAGACCGAAAGGTCTGAATAACAATAAAGGATACTTTGACTTTGACTTTGACTTTGAAACCCTATACCCATAAATGTCAAGAAAACCATTGTATAATGTAGACATGATTATGTATAAGATAATTACAAGCAGTTGAATAAGGGGTGGGAATTAATAAGCTTTGGCTTCTTCCTGCTCCTTTTCGGACACATATGATTTCATTTATTTATAGATATTGTTTGTGACACTTATATAAGTGTTTTTGTTTTGTTTTTTGTATGCTGTTTCACATTTGCTTTTTGTTCTTTTATTCTGTTCGAAATAAATGATAAAATAAATAAATAAATAAATATAGTCATGAATACACACTCTTTGGCCCACTGAATTCACAATAAATACCAAACACCCATTTACATCAATCCCATTTTATTCTATCCACATTCCCTTCAACACCCCACAGATTCTGCCACTCATCTATACCACAGAGGGAATCCACAATGTCAAATTAACCTTCCAGACCTAAACTTCTTGGGATGTGTGAGGAGCAGGTAGCTGAAACCAAACTGCTCACACGACACAGAAGCATCAAACCTCCAAGACTGAACCCCAGTCACTAGAGCCATGATGCAGAGCTGTACTAGCCATGTTGTTATTCCCCTATTGCGACTAATATCTATTGCTTTATATGTTTACCCTCCTCCCATCCGGGAGGCGCTACAGGTCTCTCCGTTGCCGGACCAGCAGGTTCAGGAACAGCTTCTTCCCTGCGGCTGTTACATTACTTAACTCTACACCTTGGTGATTGTCAGTCACCCCCCCCACCCCGGACACTCCCTCCCCCAGAAAAATTGCACTAATGTATGTACATATATATATTCTGCTGTTCATTATTCTATGTTCGCTCTTCTGGGTGAGATGCTACCTGTATTTTGTTGTCTCTGTAGTGTACACTGCACAATGACATTAAAGATTGAATCTGAATCTGAATCTGCTATTCAATACATCACTGTATCACTATCTATTTTTACTGAACAGAAACTTGAAGGAAAATATATGATGCTATGTGCTTACATATATGTCACACATAGGAACCAAGAATTCAAAGTATATGTATATAAATATATAAATATATCTTCTGGAGCGCTAGTATGGGTGTTGGGGGCTGAAGGGACTGGTTTCCAGAGGGCTAATAAGGGCATTGTGGGTTGAACGGATTCTTGGGCTGGCGGCTCATTCACTCAAGCCTGTTGTGCTGGCAGCTCACTCACTCACAGCTGGTGGGCTGGCAGTTGACTCATGGCTATTCCTTGAAATTCCATTTCAAGCAGGGTGCAAGACCACCAAATTCAAGTGCAGTTTCATACCATTTCAAGCAGGGTGCAAGACCACCAAATTCAAGTGCAGTTTCATACCATTTCAAGCAGGGTGCATGACCACTAAAAACAGCAAGTCGTGACCTCTCCCTCCTCCATCTTGCAGAGACTGAGTGACGCCCACACCTCTGGGTTTTATAGTCCCTCCCCCCCTCCCACCAGAAGGGGCTTGGCCTTCATGGTGTGATTGACAGGAGAGAGAATCTCAACATTTTTTAAACAGTAATAACTCTTTTATTTTTCATCGATGGGAAAAATCCTCGGCACCTGATGAGCGGAGGGGGACTGAGTAAGCCAAAAATCACAGCCGTACGTGGTAGTGTTTTTTTCTAAAATCAATATAAAGCGCAAACAGGAAGTGGTCAAGATTAGACTTTTAATTAAATAGAAGGCAAGGCAACTTTAATTAGGCAAGGCAACTTTAATTAGGCAAGGCAACTTTAATTAGGCAAGTCAACTTTAATTAGACAAGGCAACTTTAATTAGGCAACACAGCTTTAGCATTTCCAAACCAAAGGCAACACAGCTTTAGCATTTCCAAACCAAAGGCAACACAGCTTTAGCATTTCGAAACCAAAGGCAACACAGCTTTAACATTTCCAAACTATATTTTCAAACCACATTAAGGGCACTGACAGGTCAGTAAAACCACTCAAAGTTTAGTAGACATGTGTTCAGTGTTATACACAGCTCAGATTGAGAGACATGACCCTCTCGCTCCCCCATCTTGCAGAGACTGACTGAGGAACTCAACACTTCCGGGTTTTATTGTCCCTCCAGAAGGGGCGTGGCCTTCAGGAGAGAGAATCTCAACATTTTTTAAACACTAAATCTCTTTTATTTTTCATCAATGGGAAAAATCCTCTTGTCCTGCACAGCGAAAGGGGACTCTGAGTAAGATGGCCAAAAATCACAGCCGTAAGTGGCAGCATTTTCCTAAAATCAATATACAGAACAGCAGGAAGTGGTCAAGATCAGACTTTTAGTAATATATGTATATATATATATGTATACTATACATGTACATACATATGGCAGACATTACCTGCAATTGAAAGGCAAACACATGCATATATCTACACACCATGCCACTTAGAGGGGACAAGCTATATTATCATTACATACTATGTATATGTACTCATCACTTGGTAATACTGGAAATATCGCTTCATGTCTATACTCCGCACAAAACAATATTTGGCACTGACAGAATATGCAGGCTTACATATTTATAAACTCCACATATGCTTTTCAGACTTATGACAAATATTGTTTACCTAGCTTACCTTGGTCCACCTATTGAAGCATCAATGGCCCTCTGGTCGTGGTTGCTTCCGTCTCAATTGTCTCCTACTCCTTTCTATGGTCTATGTAGCATAGCTTGTCCATGAATAAACTTTCTGCTCTCATAAGCGTGTTTCACCTTTCCCTGCCTGACTTCATGTGAGTTGAAATTGTGAAAGATTCTCTCTTGAGATACAATCCTCTTCTTTGAATGTGTCAACATTACCCCTCTCCCTAAAAAATGACCCATATGTGTTTGCAAACTGCCATTATCAACTCAACCCTCTCATTCCTCCAAATTCCAAGCCTGCCTCCAAAATTCAAAAGTCATGAACATGATGACAAGCGACCTTAGAAATTCACTCCTTTCAGTAGAGTTTCTGTTCTCCAAAACAGTCCAGAAATGGTCCTCTTGGTCAACTGTTCTAATATTCCATCCTTTGGTTCAGTTCCTACTGTAAAATATGTTCCTGTACTAAAAATGTTCTACAACATCAAGCTGCTGGTCAATGCTTTCAAATATAAATATATGACCCCTACAACATGAAGCTTGCCTTATCTTTCTGTTGCCTCTTCAAAGGATTTTATCATGATAGCCAAACATGATGTAACCTTCAGGAACGTACACTGCCTATTTTTACTTCAACATTCTGCCTCTTGATACACATATATCACTTCGTTCAGTTTAGGTGCTGCTCTTTAAAGTGCCTGGCTTGCAGGTTCCTCCATTCCATCACCCTTTCCAAGTATGGCCAATCATTAGTCTTCCCCTCTACTCATGGGACTCAGCTATTTTCACTGCAGCCTTTCATTTGGACATGGTGTCTGATCCTCTTTTAGCTTTGGCAGCTTGTCAATAGACATTTCCCTTTTTTATCCCAAGTGTTGCAATATATTTTTTAAAGATCCTCAGTTTCATATCTCCTTTGACTTTCGTTTAACATAACCAAAGCAATAATTTCATATCTATATTACATCAGCAATTGGTTTCCTTATCGGTAAGTCTGAATGTTATTTTGGAGCTATACGAGACCACTGATGCTGGAATCTGGAGCAAATAACAAACTTTGGGTGAACTCCTCAAATCAAGCAGCATCTGTGGAGGCCAGGGTTCGGATTGAGACCCTGCACCAGGGCAGGCTCCCCATTCAACCTTTGCCTCCATAGATGCTGCTTGACCCAACGAGTTCTTCCAGCAGTTTTTATTTTGCTGTTCAGAATTACTTTAGATGGGAAATGTGATAACTGAGAAATATGCACTATTAGTCTCTCACTTATTTAATGATTGATTCTGTCTCCTTGTAAGCTCCTGAGTACTAATAGACATCAGGGAATATTCAGGCTAGACACAAAATGCTGGAGTAACTCAGCGGGACAGGCAGCATCTCTGGAGAGAAGGGATGGGTGAAGTTTTGGGTCGAGACCCTTCTTCCGGCTCTACAGAATATTCAGGTACGGACATACTATGAACACTGATACTCAGCAAACAGTCCAAACATCAAAAGTAGCAGGAGTATGTCATTTACCCCTTCTGGCTTGCTCCAGCACTCAATAAGACGATGGTTAATCCTCAATTGTATGCCATATCTCTGCTCTCCCTCTGGGCACCATTTTCTGTACATCATTTGTGGACTCCAGAAATACTGAAGTATGGTTATAAAATACAAACTGTCTGCAAATATGACATAACATACAGGATACTAGCTGTAGGCTGGAGTGAAATTCTGCATGCATGTTCAAAGCACACCACATGTAAGCATCAGGCAAGCACGTTGTTTCCATTAAGGCAATACCAATAGAAGCTGTTTAAGTTTATATAAAGCCCGCCAGGGGCTGGCTGTAAAGCTGTGGATTTTAATTAAATATGTTTTCTGTGTTTACAAGTGTGCATGAGTTAAATACACCACCAACTTGCACAAGCGCAGCGCGTGCATGTATAATACATCCATTTCAGGGTCAAAGAAGTTATACAAAAACACACACACAAAACACTGAAGGCACATACATGGAACACAGCTATGATAGGTTTAGGTTTATTATTGTAACGTCTACCAAGGTACCGTGAAAAATGTAACTATCATTGCCATACAATCAAATCTGATAGTAATATACATAAATACAACCGTGAAACTCAAGTATAATAGGTAAAGGTACTGAGTGCAGAATATAGTTCTCAGCACACTACATGTTGCTACAGCCTGTAAAATACAGACTAAAGGAATTGCCCCTTGCTTGATTTATGTTAATCCTTTCTATTACTTATGTTGATCTGTAATACTCAGTTAAAATTAAAATTTAGTTGGCTCTGGGTGACTGGCATTGGGTCAATGTGATCTTATTTCTCCCAGTAGCACTTTTAATTGAGCATTGCTTTAGAAAAATATCACTTTATATGTATCCTATTGCAAAATTGGTCACTATCTGAATCATGACAATCAGAGTTGTATAGCAGATAAACTAATGCTGCGGCCCACCATGTCCATGCCAACCTTTCCAGCCATCAACATTAATTCCATTTGCAGACCCACAATAAGTCTGCATCTTTCTGTCCCATGCCTATTGAACTTTGCATCTAAATGCCTCCTAAACGTACTGACTGTATCTGATTCCACCATCTCCTCTAACATCACATTCCAGATATCAGCCGTTCCCTGTAAAAAAATGTACTCCTCAGATCCCATTTAAAGCTCCTTCCTCTCAACTTAGACAATAGATAATAGACAATATGTGCAGGAGTAGGCCAATTGGCCCATCGAGCCAGCACCGCCATTCATTGTGATCATGGCTGACCATCCACAATCAGTACTCCGTTCCTGCCTCCTCCCCATAACCCTTCACTCCGCTATATTTAAGAGCTCTATCCAACTCTCTCTTGAAAGCATCCAGAGAATTGGCCTCCACTGACCTCTGAGGCAGAGAATTCACAACTCTCTGGGTGAAAACGTTTTTCCTAATCTCCGTTCTAAATGGCCTACCCCTTATTCTTAAACAGTGGCCCCCTGGTTCTGCACTCCCTCAACATCGGGAAATCTATGTTTTCCTATTTTTGTTACCCAAGTGCCCTGTTAATTTTTTGGACATTCTGGAAATGTTGCAAATCTGCTCAGACACCAGAGTACTTAACTCTGTGTAAGAACAACTTTTATATGTGTTGCACTGGTAAAGGCATTGCTATATCACTGAATTCTGAGCCAATTACCCACAGGTTCAAAATATATCATTGCAATTTTACGTACAACATAATGTCCAGTGTAGAAACAATGGAAATGGCAATATATCCACACACAACACACCTGAATGGCTCAGGGAATATTACAATATGTTTAACCCAAACAACCCCACAGAGATCCAACTTCAAATTGATATTGACCATTAATAAATGGCCAAGAGACTACCACAGGGTAATATTCAACACAACAGCTGTAGGCACAAAAGATACCAAAGTATGTTGAAACAAAAAAAAAAATCACCTGAATAAATCCAAAGCTGCCACATGTAGTCACACACACAAAGCAAATTGATGCAAACTATATCACAACAACCTGCCTGAAGATGCAGGAAAGGCAACTTGGAGTCTGAATACAACACCCATTCTGTAGGGACAAATGATGCTATTTCACTAAATCTACAGTGACAAGGCACACCACTTTATGTATATTCATAGAGCCAATAGGTAGGCTGTATTGACTCTACAATTATATATATATATATTTAAGAGACACCAGACAGGTCAAGATATTCTGCTTCATATTTATTCAAAGAACACTTTCTGTTTTTAAAGAGAAAAATCACTGCACATACATCACCCAGCTCTAAAGCTTTTGACTCAATTCCCACTAGTTAGGACCTTTCAACGTCTAACCTATCTATTCCTTTAATAACTTAAACACAATTAGATAGCCTCTTAATCTTCCAGGAACAAAGGATCACCTGCCTAGTCTGGTGGTTTATCTTTGTATTTAAACATTTTTAGTTTGCCAACAATCCAGTGAATCTGTAGCAATTGCCCTCCGTCACCATTTGCATCACTAGTGCTGAAGAAGAATTAAACAGATGGACCATATCTTGTCCTCACAGCTTCATACTGGGGTGGGCACAGATAGTGATCTTAATCATTTGAATGGAGTGACCAAGCCGGTGGGAAAAAAGGTATGTATTTGAGTTGTTTCAATATTTTAAATTATGTGTCAGTTTTAACCCTTCACATTGTTAAAATAGTTGAATTCACACAATCTCGTACACTTCTTAAATAATGGAGTGACATTGGCAATTTTCTAACCCATTGATTAATTCTGGGCCAAAAGCATTGGGAATGGCCATGTCCTGATAGAAGTGCCATCAAATCTTGTTAATCCAACACTGTATGCCTCTCCTCGCTTACTTCCTTTAGCATAATGAATGGCTAACAAGAAGATCGACTGCCTTGTTTCCTTCATTCATCAGAGGTATCAGCTTAGCGGGACAGGCATCATCTCTGGATAGAAGGAATGGGTGACGTTTCGGGTCCAGACGGTCTTCAGACTGTAGATACAAGGAATGGGTGATGTTTCGGATCAAGACACATCTTCAGACTCAACCCGAAAAGTCACCCATTCCTTTTATCAATGTCTGAAGAAGGATCTCGGCCGAAATGTCACCCGTTCCTTCTACCCAGAGATGCTGCCTGGCCTGTTGAGTTACTCCAGCATTTTGTAAACTAGCATCTGCTGGTCCTCCCAACACAGCTATCTTCTTGTTCTCTTCCTCCTGCCTTCCTTGGCATATTTTCTTAATTGACTACTGTCTGCTTTTAGTCCAGTTTCTTTCTGATTCCATTTTTTATTCTTCCCTATGGTTTCCAACCATTACAAACACCTCTACCATCCCACACTCGCGATTCCTTTCCAATCTGAGAATAGAAAATGAAAATCCCTCCAAAGGTCCTTGTTCTGCAAATATCAGTCATAGATTTACATGATCAATCCCTTTCAGTTCAATTTCAGTGTAGTTTATTATCACATGTACTGAGGTGCAGTGAAAAGCTTTTGTTGCATGCTATCCAGTCAGTAGAAAGACAATACATGATTACATTCGAGCCATTTACAGTGTATAGATACATGGTAAGGGAATAACGTTTAGTGCAAGGTAAAGCCAGCAAAGTCTTTTAATGAAGGTACACAAAAATGCTGGAGAAACTCAGCGAGTGCAGCAGCATCTATGGAGCGAAGGAAATAGGCGACGTTTTGGGCCGAAACCCTTCTTCAGACTGATGCTTTTATTGAGTTTCCTCTGCTTACTCAAATCATTAGCAATGAAGAGTCAAGAGTGTTTAATTGTTTAGTGCAATTCTTACTGGTTTTGTAGGGCGTGTAATTCTCTGCCACAGAAGGCAGTGGAGACCAATTCACTGGATGTTTTTAAGAGAGAGTTAGATTTAGCTCTTAGGGCTAACGGAATCAAGGGATACGGGGGAAAAGCAAGAACGGGGTGCTGATTTTCGATGATCAGCCATGATCATATTGAATGGCGGTGCTGGCTGGAAGGGCCGAATGGCCTACGCCTGCACCTATTTCTACTTGCTGCAGCTTTGCAGGCATATTAATTCATCGACACAACAAATAAACACAATCCTGATTGAAGACTTCTAACCCACACCACCAATGCATCCCAAGACTTTGCCGTAACTGTGAATCATTTGAAAACCATTTGAACTTACATCTTATTTGCAGCATGATGTAGGTTTCATCGGAGTATGGGTATGGCGTGTAGTTAACCGTGCATTTGATGAGCTGGTTGTGGTGCTGGTGGGATGGGATGAAGGCCAGGTAGCTCTTAAGTGACCAGGAGTAACCAGCCCATTGTTCCTCACTCTTGGGGGTCAAATCCGTCAGGTCTTCGACACCTTCCCAGCTCAGGCTAGCCTTTCCTCTTTGATCAATGTTGTCGGTGGAACAGGTCAAAGTTACAATTTCATCACTTTCAATGACTTCCGTGGGGACGGATATGTATGGTTTTGTTGGGCGACCTGTAGAGGTTTAGATAGAACAACGGTTAGAGGTTAGAGAGAACAAACAAGCTTATTGAATGGAATTGTTACAGAGCCTTTAAGTCAGAGAATAAAGGACGGATAGTACGATGCGATTTATTGCCCCAGTTGAGTATACAATAGATGCCTCTATAGTAGATCAGGTAGGGCAGTCCTTTGGTATCAAGTCAGGTATGTCAGCAGATATCTCCAAGTTATTGGTAATCTCTGACCCTACTCCTGAAACCCTGGTGTCTGTGACTACCTCCTATTGCCCGTTTAAAGAGCTAGCTGGTCACTACTGATGGCAGTAAAAAATATCACCCACAGTGACTGACACTGAGTACAAGGAATGACAATGGAAGTGTTGGATAGTGGTTACTCTAATGAGCGAGTTGGGCAGGAGTGGCAGAGTGGGTTGCAGTTAGTGCAGCTGCCTGACCGTTTAGTTCTGAATTCGAGTGCCATTTGTGTGGAGGATGGCACTGTGGTCATTTGTCCTGTGGTCTGCAGGCACCGCTTCCTCCCACATCCTTAAGATGTGCTGGTCCTGTGGTTAATTGGCCACTGCAAATTACCCTTCGAGAAAATGTGTAGGAAGGAATTACAGATGCTGGTTTATACCGAAGATAGAAAAGAAAATGCTGGATAACTCAGCATCTCTGGAGAAAAGGAATGAGTGACGTTTTGCATCAAGACCCTTCTTCTGAACCATTCCTTCTCTCCACACATGCTGCCGGTCCCGCTGAGCTACTCCAGCATTTTGTGTCTACTCTTCGAGAAGGTGGTTGGAGGGAGAATAGGCAGTGTGTTAACGGGCATGTGAGAAAGAATCGGTTGACCGAAAGGAAGGGAGGAAATGGTGTTGATGTGATTGCTGTGAGAATTGGCGTACAGTTCATTGACGAATATAGGCATAAAATGCTGAAGTAACTCAGCGGATCAGGCAGCATCTCTGGAGAAAAGGAATAGGTGATGTTTTGGGTCAAGACCCTTTATCAGGCTTCTTACACGTTCATTGTATGAATAGCCTAAGATGTTGGAAGAAAACAGGAATACAACAATGCCTTATACAACAATACCTATACAAAATGTGTAGGAAGCAACTGCCGATGTTGGATTACACCAAAGATAGACACAAAAAGCCGGAGTAACTCAGCGGGTCAGGCAGCATCTCTGGAGAAAAGGAATAGGTGACTATTCTATGTTCTATGTACTTGTATTGTTGGGCAGACATGATCTGACTGTGGTGAGCTATTTGTAGACAATGGTAGCCAGCCCTGAGATAGATGAAGATTGTCAACTTGTGCAAGGTACCCTAAGCTGCTTCATGTGTTAGGAAACCTGCACGTCAAAACAATGTGCTAGTTGGCTGCACACAAACCATTCTCAATCTCCTTATATGTATATTTCATTGCTGAGCTGGGAAGAGATATCATGGTCTGATGAAGACATCTTCACACCTGCCATATGCCACCAGTCTGAAGAAGGGTCTCGACCCATCATCCATTCCTTCTCTCCAGAGATGCTGCCTGTTCCGCTGAGTTACTTCAGCACTTTGTGTCTAAACCAGCACCTGCAGTTCCTTCTTACACATATGCCACCTCATATTGCACCCATCTCTACTAAATAAGGACCAAATGCATGTTTCCCGATTTGATACAAGTTCAGGTCTATGTCTGTGTTTTAGTTTAGTTTAGTTTAGTTTAGAGATACAGCGTGGAAACAGGTCCTTCGGACCACTGAGTCCGCACCGACCCGCACATTAACATTATCCTACACGAGGGACATTTTTTACATTAATACCAAGCCAATCAACCTACAAACCTGCATGTTATTGGAGTGTGGGGGGAAACTGAAGTTCTTGGAGAAACCCCACGCAGGTCACAGGGAGAACATACAAACTCCAGACAGACAAGCATCCATAGTCAGGCTAGAACCCGGGACTCTGGTTGTAAGGCAGCAACTCTACCGATGCACCAGCGTGCTGGCCATTGTGGATTCCTCTGCCTCTATTCCTGCCAATTACTTTGTTAAGAAGATTGTTGAATACTTTTATAAGGGCAGTAGAATTTTTTTGCACTCTATGGTGCTATATCCTTTAACTTTTTCCCTCTTTTTAATTTTTACTCTCATAGAAAATCCTACACTGCTGTACTTTCTATATCCTCTTGTAGCTGAAATCTACTCCAGTGCTAATAAGCTGAGCAAAGAAAATGGAGTGGGAAGAGTACACTCCCAACTGTTAACCATTCTGAACTGGACTCCACCCACACTAGAAAATCTGGGCATGTATCCAATCATTGGATGCCTAAGATGACAGTTTAAACCTCCAGCAATAGCAACCCACACCCAAATGTCAGTGTTGAAGGTGGTAGGAATCATAATTTCTACTTCAGAAACTTCAGCACAAAATGTGGTGCCACAGGGCAGTATTGAGGGGTTGCTGCATTGGTAAGCCTACTGCACCACAAACTCCTATACATACACTGACAGGATGCATCTCAGCCTGGTTTGGCAGATGCTCTGCTCTTGACTTCCTGAACTTGCAGAGTGCGGTGAACACAGCCCAGTCCATGGGCTTGTCACTGCCTTCCATCTATACCATCTTCACATGTGTTGAGTCACGAAGGTTGGAGGTATCCTCAACGATGTCTGCCATCCTGGTCTTTCCCTCATGGCTCTTCTACCCACCAACCGGTAGAAGATACAGGAGTTACAAATCGTGGACTTCCGGACAGCTTGGACACAAAAAGGAGTAACTCAGCGGGACCGGCAGCATCTCTGGAGAGAAGGAATGGCGTTTTGGGTCGAGACCCTTCTTCAGACTCAACTTGAAACATCACTCTTTCCTTCTCTCTAGAGGTGTTGCCTGTCCCGCTGAGTTACTCCAGCTTTTTATATCTGTCTTTGGTTTAAACCAGCAACTGCAGTTCCTTCCTACTCATAAGAACAGCTTCTTCACCACCGTTATCAGACTTGTAAGATATTACGGCTTCAGCATGTAGATAGAAACAAGCACAGGTTTTCAGTACACGCTGTTGGCAGTGTGGGTCATATTTATTTTGCAAAGTACACTGCGTATACTCACACATATTCACGAGTGATAACATATAGAAAAGATCACATGATACAAATCATGCCATTATAGTACTGTTTTTAAAGTTACAGTTACTATTATATATACTTCACTGCTCTCCACTTAAAAAGTAAAATAACTTGTAAATTAGACAAACAAGAATAATTTTATAAATTTAATTCTGATCTCCTGAGTGGTTTTAGGGTGAGTGTCAGGTTATGGTTCTAAAGGAGAGTCAAGTTCAGGATCATTTACCTCTGTCTCTACTTTCTTTGGAGATTCTGATTTTACATCTGAACTTGGAATAATACCAAAGTCTGACAGATCTACTTCTGTGTCTGTGCTTTGCTCTTGTACCGTTGCTGGGATCATATGGTTTATGTGCACACTTCTAACACGTCCTCCAATTTCTACCAAGTACCTCCTGGTACCACACACTTCAACGGAACAGGCAGCATTTCTGGAGAGAAGGAATGAGTGACGTTTCGGGTTGAGACCCTTCTTCAGACTTCTTCGATCTCCTAAAGAGGTTGTTCAGCATCTCCATGGTGATCACTTGCTAAACTTTAAAGAATTTGTACGAAGTCTCGGTAACCGCGAGGGGTATCCGCTGGGTGCTACGGTTTCCTCGCACGTTCCAAAGACGTGCACGTTTATAGGTTAATTGGCTTTGGTAAAATTGTAAATTGTCTCCGATGTGTAGGACGGTTCTAGCGTACAGTAACCGCTGGTTAGCGTTGACCTGGTGGGCTGAATGGTCTGTTCCTATGTATCTCTAATCGAAATGAAACACAATTAAACTAAACTAAATTAAACTAAACTAAACTAAACTAAATAAACCAAAAGCAAAAAAACTAAACTAAACTAGACAAAACTTGACTAAACTAAACTAAACTTCACAGATGATCACTTTAAATAACTCTGAAATAAGGAGAAAGCCCTGCATAACAGTGCATATGCATCACTATGTGGTTGGGGGGAAATATTAGCTGGAAGTGAGCTGACTGATAGCACAATCCGCATGGTAGGATTTCACTCTGACTGTACCAGTCTCCGCAGCAATAAGGCCTTCAATCTGTATTATATCAATGATGAGAGGGAGTGCTCGTTGGATTCCTTTTGGAAGTGAAATTTCACCTACAGAGCCCTACGAAAACATGCTGCTCCTCACAGTTTTATCTTCAAATACTTTCTGCAAGAATAATGGCAAAGGGTCCAAAGAACATTCCTCAATACGTGGCCTGGGATGGAGTGGTTCAGCCAAGAGGAAACCCGAAACAGGCTGATGTTTGCTTTTTCATGAGCCGAGGAGGCTGAGGGATGGTGGTGGATGGGGTGGGGATGGGAGGTGGATGTGTGGGATGTGGTGCAGAGGTGTAAAAAAATTATAAGGAGCATTGAAAATGTAGACAGCAGGAAGCATTTTTCCAGAAGCAGATATGTCTATGACTAGAGAGTGTAGGTTTAAGGTAAGGAGTAATAAGTTGTGAGGGGATCGGACAGAGAATACTGTTTATCCAAAGCATGTTGGAATATGCTGGCTGAGGGAGTGAAGGGGGCAGATAACCCTGCAACATTTAGGAAATATCTTAAATGAGCACTGGAATGGTTAAGACAGAGAAAGCCATGCACCAAGTGCTGATAAAAGGGATTAGTTTAGGTGTGTTCCCGATGGTCACCATGGACTTGGTGGATCGAAAGGCCTGCTCTCGTGTCCCTTAACTCCAGGATTGCATAAGAATTCCAGCTTACCATATACATTGACACTGATCCCATCTTCTCCTGACCAGTTGTTTCCCTGCCCCAGTTCGAATCTGAAGTAGTAAGTCCCGGTGTCTGCCTTGTGGATGTTTTCTATCTGGAGTGTACAGTTTCTCTCGTTCAGGTCCCCGATCAGCTGCACTTCAGATGACACTCTCTCCAGGTTTTTGTTGTTGTATATTTCAGCGGCCAGGCTGCCAGGAAAGGGCGAGTTCTTCAGCCACCGGGCAGTTACCGTAGATGGATCTCGGACCGGATCCGGGTATTGAAAGGAACAGTTTAATACCACGGTCTCCCCTTCCCAAACGGAAATGGAACGATCGACCCAAACAGACCACTGGCAGATTGACCCTGGGGAGATGAACACAGGTAGGTTACAATTACTTGCTGTCATTTCACATTGATTCCAGGCATTCTGCAATGTGCAATATTCAGTTTGAAGGACACATTTTACAGTGAATATTCCCTGTCATGCAAAGGCTTCCAGAATCCCCACCATCGAAAGCATTTACTGGAGTCGCTGCCTCAAAAAGGCAGGCAGCCTCATCAGAGACCCACACCATCCTGGCCACACATTCATTTCACCGTTGCCATCTGGAAGAAGGTACAGGAGTCTGAAAACTGTAACGTTCAAGTTCAGCAACAGCTAGGCGGCACGACTGACGTTGCAGCGGCCTCTGCAGACCGTCTGTCTTTTAAAACATTTTTTGTCCTGTTGAGTGTATAGTTTGTAGAGGGTTATATATTGTTTTTAACTGTGTATATGTGGGGGGCGGTGGGGGAAACTTTTAGATCTCTTCCCTGTACGGGGGACCCAAACTTTTCCCTGTCGGGTCTCCATTGTTGTTGGGGCCTAGCACCGTGGAGCGGCCTCCAACCTGAACGACCTTGGGGCTCCAGTTGTGGACCCTGCTGATTCGCCCTCGTGGAGCTGGCTGGCTTCGGAGCGTGGAGGGCTGTGGTGGCGCGCGGCTGCGACCCGACTCCGGAGCTCGGAGGCTCCAGCCGCAGGTCCGGTGGACGGTGACATCGGGAGCTCGCGGGTCCCTGGTGGGAGACTACTTTTCGGAGCTCCCGCCACGGTAACTTCTCCCGCCCGAGTTGCGGGGCTGAGGGCGACCCGGAGCGGGGCCTTACATCGCCCGGCGCGGGACTTGTGTCGCCCGCTAGGGGCTCCAACATCGAGAGAAGAATAAGGAACAGGGGAGAGACAAGACTTTGCCTTCCATCACAGTGAGGAGGTGTTTGGAGTTGGGAATAACCAACCTGATCTCCCGGTCGCTCAACACTTCAACTCCCCCTCCCATTCCGAATATGACCTTTCTGTCCTGGGCCTCTTCCATGGCCCGAGTGAGACCCACTGTAAATTGGAGGAGCAGTACCTCATATTTCGCTTGGGCAGTTTACATTGGGCAGCGGTATAAACATTGACTTCTCCAATTTCAGGTAGTCCCTGCTTTCTCCTCCCCTTCCCAGCTCTCCCTCAGCCCACTGTCTCTGCCTCTTCCTTTCCTCTTTCCGCCCCCCCCCCGAAATGTCGCCTATTTCCTTCGCTCCATAGATGCTGCCTCACCCACTGAGTTTCTCCAGCATTTTTGTCTACCTTCGATTTTCCAGTATCTGCAGTTCCTTCTTAAACATACTGAATTTCTCCAGCATTTTGTAAGTCATTGATTCATCTCAGGCTATAGTTCTTTAGGCAGGAGCACTCCTTCATTCAATAGTCTCATAGAGTCATAGAGTCATAGAGTGATACAATGTGCAAGCAGGCCCTTTGGCCCAACTTGCCCATACTGGCCAACATCACCCAGCTACACTAATTCTACCTGCCTGCATTTGGCCCATATCCCTCCAAACCTGTCTTAATCATGTATTTGTCTAACTGTTTCTTAAATGTTGGGATAGTCCATGCGTTAACTACTGTACCTCCTCTGGCAGCTTGTTCCATACCCCCACCAACTTTTGTGTGGAATTAGGTACCACTGAGATTCCTATTAAATCTTTTCCCTTTCACCTTAAACCTATGCCCTCTTGTCCTTGATTTGCCTACTCTGGTCAAGAGACTTTGTGCATCTACCCGGTCTATTCCTCTTATGATTTTATACACTGATTGTATAGTCTGCCCTGTTCTTTGGAGCCATGTCCACATGCTATTATGTGCAGGGAACAACATTGCATTGTTTGTACCAGTCCTCTTTTCATGTACCTGATGCACAGAAAAACTCCATTGAGGCTCCTCTAAGTGGTTATCAGGAACATAGGGATCTCTCAGTCTGGGCCTGTTTCACCACACAAATAGTGTTGTAATGGTAGTGCCATGGGATTGGAAAGTGCTTGAATTCTGATTGTGGCCCAGGTTGTCAATTTTCCAGGAACCACTCACCTAACATTGGATCCATGTGAGCTGATGGACAAAGATGGATGAAGGAGATGATTGTAATCATCACCCAACATTCTGTAACCATCAGAATACCATCAGATGTTGAAAATATTTGCAAAAATTGATTTTTTTATCCAGAAGGTAGAATCAACGATTCTTCTTCTTAGAGTAGTTAAGTTAGAAAGTTAAGACATGATTTAACAGAAGTCTGCATCGTTATGAAAGGCTTTGACATTATAAAGTGTATATAATTTCAAGTGAATATCCAATTCCTGTTTTAAAACTAATATGTTCCATCCTCATGCACTTTTAGATAAATGCATTCCAGGCACATAACCTTCACATCAAATAAAATGTAAATCTTGTCAGCTGGTGTGCTGACCAGTCATTGGAGAGCAAGAATTTAGCATAATTGGACAAAGAAGCAGAGGGAATGTTGAGTTGATTTTTTTATTCCAAAAGATAACAAAAATAAGCTTCAAAATGCAATTCAATGCAAACCGAATGATCAGTCTCTGAAAATAAGAGGTGCACCATTCAAAGAAACAGCAGAGACATAACGGTTCAAATGACCACCTTCTTAGCATTGCATCCAATAGTTTCTTAAGAATATAGCTAGTTGTCGATGGACACTTACCCTGGATGAGACACAAGGCTATAAGTGCCAGGGTGTAGTGTGACGCGCTCATTGTGTCGATCTCAGCCTCAATAGGATATGTACACACAGCAGCTGGGCACAATCAGACACATTGATACCTGCACAATGGACAATGAACCACAGTCAACAAAGAGATGATTTAAGACATGTTTCGCAATGACTGTAGCACAAGCCCCCACATCTGTCAAACTGAGCACTGAACTCCTATTGTACTTGGTGGACTCTAATTCCTCTCCTTTGCCACTGTGCAAATATTACAGATATTGACGGCAGCGCTGAAATGATAACAGTCTCTGACAAGAGATTTGAATTTTATGAAATAAAACTACCTTGTGCTCTTCTCACGTTACATTATCTTCCCAGCCTCGGTATTTGCAACGACGCAAACAGATCGATTATTTTAGTATCTCGTTCCAAATAACCACACTTGATGTATAGCAGGACATTCAGCTGTGAGGGCATTCTGTATATGCCTGATTTTTCCAGACCTGCCAAGCAATTTTTTGTTCTCCTAGTTGAAGATCTAATTTTGACTTGTTGATGTCACAATCTCTCCTTGCAAGAAACAAGCTGCTGGAACTACTAGGGCACCATGGTAGAGTCGCAGCAGTAGAGTTGCTGCCTGACAGGACTCGGGTTCGATCCTGAACATGGATGCTGTCTGTGGGTGGGACCGCGTGGGTTTTCTCCAGGGTCTCCGTTGCTTCCCACACTCCAAAGACATACAGGTTTGTAGGTTAATTGGCTTGGTATAATTGTAAATTGTCTCTAGTGTGTGTGTGTGTGTGTGTGTAGAATAGAGTTAGTGTGCGGGGATCGCTGGTCGGTGCGTTCCTCCCGCAATTTGTTTTTTTACTTCAGATTACAGCATCTGCATTCTCTTGTATCATCATTTCTTCCATGCTTTCAATTTCCAGAGCTGGACTTTGATCATACCATCCCAACAATAATATCTTGCCTTTTGGCAAATTGATTATAAATTGATGAAAATTCACACCAATTCCATTCCTATGGTAAGGGTTACACTTTTCTTATTAAAATATTTGACTCAATTTATACCTCACGCTGCCTCGGCAAGGCCAGCAGCATAATCAAGGATGGGTCTCACCCTGGCCACTCCCTCTTTTCCCCTCTCCCATCGGGCCAAAAATATGGAATTGTGAAAACGCACACCTCCAAATTCAGGGACAGTTTCTTCCCAGGTGATAGCAGGCAACTGAACCAACCTTTCACAACTCGAGAGCAGACCTCAACTACTATCTACCGCATTGGTGACCCTCGGACTATCTTTGATCGGACTTTACTGGCTTTATCTTGCACTAAATGTTATTCATGTTCCTCCCTGCACACTGCAAATGGATCGATTGTAATCATGTATTGTCTTCCCACTGACTGGAGAGCACACAACAAAAGCTTTTCACAGTACCTCAGTACACGTGTCAATAAGCTAAACTGAACTGAACTGATATTTGGATTTAAGATTATATATTTTTTAGTCCAATCAAAAAACATTCCCATGTGGCGAAGAGATATCACAAAACCAAGCTTCAAAGGAAGCCTCATGACATCCAGATGTTGATAACAGATATTTTAGTACCTCAGATATGTAAATTGGATAGCAAATCAGCTCAAGAGCCACATTTACAAATTTGACAGCAAAAAAAATGGGGACAAGTGCCTTGACAATCCTATCCAGAATTCTCAAAAGATACCCAGGAACCTGAGAAGAAAATATTTTTGCTGTACAAAGCTGACAGATCAACTTCACTCTGCAGGAGAATAAAGTAAACACAGCCCTGAAGCCTGGTCTAAAAATCGCTTCTCATACCCTCATCTGCCAAAACCCACTTTGGCCTCATCATGCTCAATCCACAGAGATAATTCAAACCCAGACACAATAAGTTATAACTCCTCTAGACTGTTCCATTCACCAGACCCTGCAACAACACCACCCCCCACCACCCAGTCTAATTATTAACTCTTTTTTCTGAACCCATTAGTTTAGTTTGGTTTAGAGATACAGCTTGGGAAGAGGCCCTTCAGCCCACCGAGTCCACAGTGACCATCGACCTCCCGTACACACTCGTTCTATGTTATCTCATTTTCTCATCCACTCCCTATGTATTAGGGGCATTTCATTTTACAGAGACCACCCGGATGAAATTCGTGCAGTCACAGGGAGTACATGCAAACTCCACGCAGACAGCACTTAAGGTCAGGATTGAACCTGGTCTCTGGCACTGTGAGGCAGCAGCTCTACCAGCCGTGCCAATGTGCCAGTCACAAACGTGCTGCCAACATGCTGAATAATAATCCTGAGTTGAAACCCACTCACCTCAGCCCAATGAGAGCTGATACCGTTTGAAACATCCCAATACTTTCCTGGTAAAACAGGGTTCTGAGTTCAGGTCTTTTGACTGTCTCATTTGTACTACATCCACCTTAGCTGTGTGTCATTAGCAATCGAGAGCTTGTGAGTGCAGTTGCGCACTCTACACACCTTGATATGAGCATAAGACATAAGAGCCGAATTAGGCCATTCAGCCCATCGAGTCTACTCCATCATTCAATCGTGGCTGATCTATTTTTCTCTCTCAACCTCATTCTCCTGCCTTCTCCCTGTAACTTTTGACACCCTTCCTAATCAAGAAAATATGGGTAATATATTCTTATATTTGAGTGTGCCCCAGCAGGTGATCAATTACTGCAGAAATTGTTATTTCTGGCACCTCTCCCCAATCTCTGCACATCCCCAATCCTTTCCACTCGTTTAATTTCATGTTTCATCTATTTTGTGTTTTATGACTGTTGGCAGATCAATTTCCCTCCTGGGATAAATAGTTCTATTCTATCGTATCATATCGTTATCTGAGGTCTTCTTCAACCCTCCTGGTCCGAATCATTCCTACCCCAATTTTTAGATTGTCCCTGACATCACACAAGAAGAACAGTTTGCATTTTTCTTGGAGCCCTGCGTAATGATCAGCATTCAAGTGAAATAACAAAACCAAATGTTCTGGTTGCTATTACATTCTTGCAACCCAATTGTGTATACATTTGTTAACTTCAGCAAATACTTGTTTCCCTCTCTCACCAGCGATTGTACATCAATAGCAAACCTATTCAATTAATTATAAAGTTCTTTGGACATCCAAAGGTCTCAACGGACACTGTCTTCATGAAGGGATTCTGTCCGCTCACTGAAAACATCCACTAAACTCATCAAGGCAAACTACAGCTGTTGTGCACTCACACAAAATCTTTTGAAGAATGGTTGATCCCGGAGTGTAAAGCTAGATTTAGTTTCAGTTCAAGAATTAAACTTGCACACAGTAAACAAGATGACTAACTATAGCGTTACATTAAAAAAAATGCTTTCAATTAAGTCACAGAGAGCACTACCTCAAACAAATCTAAATAGTACTTACAGTTGAATCCTTGCTCCTTTGAAATGGTGCAAGAGACGTCAACCCCACACTGTGTATAAACAAGGCAATGATGGAGCAATGTGAAGAAATTGAACACTTGTCCCAAAACAGACACACAAGAGGTTAAATGGCCCTCTCCACGCCTATAGAGCCACTGATTATAAACTGAAAGGCCACAATAACTGAGCAACCCCTTTCATATTTAAAAAAATATAAAAATTCCACACAATATATTCATTTTCAAAATGGCTTTGTAATAAGAAATATGCATGGTGAATTGACATTTACAATGTTAAACAGCCAACCCCAGACTCGAAGGCATATTTGTTAGTTCAATCACATTCTATAAAAGGCTACATTGAACAGAAACCATTAAATTGTTCTTACTTTTTCATCAAGACATGTTTGAATTAATTTCTTTCTCAGTTAACCAGACATTAAGAGATATCATTAACTCTTCCGACACCAATCACATGCTCCATTGTTGCCCAAAGGTTGTCACTCATCATATTCGCATTTTTTTCCGGTTACATTCCTTTAAATCATTTTTTTTTTCAGCTAATACAGTGCAAAGACAAACCGATGAGAATTCCTAACCTGCAGAAGATGCTTTTGGAGACTGTCCACTTCAATGGTGCAGATAGCTGAGCATCATAAGGGATTGTTAGAGTTTGTGGGTGTGCATGGCACAGTGCAGTCTGAAAATCACACCACCCGCTCCTCACCACTCACAAAGAAAGGCTTCTGAAATGTGAGAAGAAGTCACAATAGAGACACAGTTTGTATGATGGGCACACTCCAGCATGCAAGGGAGAACGTGTCCTGGAGTGGGGCAGTCTCAATCAACTGTTTGTACTGCCCATTGCAGACACAGCCTCTGTAACTTCAACACAATGCAATGCCTGGTCTGAGTCAATCCTCCCCCAGCTTTTGCTTTGTCCCTGACATCGCCTGCTCTGGTGAAGTCAGTACTGTTGTTTGAAAACTAACTTCTTTTTGCTGAGTGCTCTAGGTGCTAGGCTAGGTTGTTTTCATTATGCTTGCCCTTGGTAGGGGATAATTTTTCATATTGAGCAATTGTGTAACAGTAGGTAATATCTGATTACCAACCATATACATCCCATAGGTACACAAAAATGCTGGAGAAACTCAGTGGGTGCAGCAGCATCTGTGGAGCGAAGGAGATAGGCAACGTTTCGGCCCGAAACTTTGCCTATCTCCTTCTCTCCATAGATGCTGCTGCACCCGCTGAGTTTCTCCAGCGTTTTTGAGTACCTTCGATTTTCCAGCATCTGCAGTTCCTTCTTAAACACATAATATACATCCCATATCTGATCACCAACAATATACAACCATATACAGAATGGTCTCGACCCAAAACGTCACCTATTCCTTCTTTACAGAGATGCTGTAACTGATCAAGATCCTGCTGTAACCTTTGATAACCATTGTTGCAATTTACAATACCACCCACTTTCGTGTCATCTGCAAAATTACTAACCATGGCTTGTATGTCAACATCAAAATCTAAACCACAAACAGGAAAGGGTCCAGCACTAATCCCTGAGACATACTACTAGTCACAGGCCTCCAGTCACAAAAGCAACCTCCCACCATCACCCTCTGCTTCCCCCTCCTGTAGCACTAGCAAACCTGCCTGCCAGGATATTGGTTCCCCTCCAGTTCACAAGATCCACTTGTAGGGGTCACCTCTTCCTCAGATGGTCTAAAAATCTGAATCCCTGCCCCCTGCACCAACTCCTCAGCTGCACACTCATCTTCCCTATCTTCCTGTTCCAACCCTCACTAGCATGTGGCACTGAATGTAATCTAAAGGTCACTGCTCTGGAGGTTGTGCTTTTTAGCCTTTTACGTAAATCCCTATACTCATTTTGCAGTGCCTCATCCCTTTTCCTATCTATGTTGTTTGTGCCAACATGCACAAGGGCTCCTGGCTACTCGCCCTCCCCCTTCAGAAGGTCATGCAGCTGCTCTGAAATACCCTGGACCCTGGCGCCAGGGAGGTAACACACCATCCTGGAGTAGCCTGCTGCCACAGAATCTCCTGTGTGTGCTCTAATTAAAGATTCTCCTACCACAGCGGCTCTGCCTGACTGTAGTCTCACCTGCTGTGTCTCAGAGCCAGGGCTGTGGCTGTTGGTAGCAGCCTCAACCCTGCCTGCTACTGGTGCTCAACCCTGATGTGTGATCCCCCCGATCGCACTCACAAGGGTGCGCCTGTTTTGAAGGGTTAATGGCCACAGGGGTCACCTGCACTCCCTGTCTATTTCCCTTCCTCGGGGTCACCCACCTTCTCTTTCCTGGACCTTGGACTTGACTATCACTCTACATGGCTTACCCAGGAAACTCTCATTCTCCCGGATTGTCCCAGGGACATCCAGTTGCAGTTCCCGTTCCCTAACACTTCTTGTTCCTGATGACTACACAATTCCCACTGGTGTGGTCATCAGGAACACCAACAGATTCCCTGAATTCCCACATCCTGCAGGGGGAACATTGTACCATTTCTCCTGACATCACCACCGCACTGAACCAAATCAAAAATCACAAGACTCACAAACAAGAGGGGACTTTACCTTATCCTCTTGGTCACCTCTGTTCTAGCATCCTTGTCTCAGCTTCCTCACCAAAGACTCCTGAGCCAATGACTCACACTTGCCCTCCACACGGCACTTCAACACATCACAGCCTCTCTCCAAACCTGGCCGCTCTCAATAGGCTGCACCGCTACACCTTGACTTATTTTTATTGGCTGATCAATTAGACGGTTTGGTTGCTTGAACCAATCAACGGGCTTGCTTGTCAAGACTCCCGCTCTTACTCCAACCTGGGATTAACTTGCTCCAAAGCTGTCAACATGCTTGCTCTTTGTAGTGTATAGAATGGTAACTGTACCTTTGGGAACTGAGTGTACGAGATGGTGTGATTTGAGACAGGAGATGCCTTGATACCTTATCAGTCCTTTATGTGATGTATTAATACCTTATCAGTGAGCACATTGGCAATTGCTTGACTGAAACCCATGTCTGTTTCTGTCGACTACCGTAAAGTCTTACACTTTTCAAGGCTCCTGCTACTTTCGCGAACTCAAATTAACTTGTTTCAAACCTGTCCATGGACTTGCCTTTTTAGACTCCCACTCCTGCTCTGAACTGAACTTGCCTTATCCACACTGTAGATACGTCATCATCATTGGTATTGGTTTACTAACATTATGTGTCCAAAGATACAGTGAAAATCACTGCGTGCTATTCAGTAATAAATCATACGACACAAAAATACAATCAAGCCATTACAGGAGTACACCAGGTAGTTCTAAGAGAAAAATATCAGAGTTCAGACAGAATAAGGATGAGAATGGGATACATCAGCCGACAAGGGATATTCGACAAGAGCCGTAAATTCTTTATCTCGTACTGTGAGCGAATTGAAATGTGTTTTTGTGCAAATAATTTTATTGAGGCTGAGGAAATGGAGGATAGTGATCAAGCATAGGTAAGGGCACAAAACAAGGTCATCGGAGAATGCAAACAGATCACTCTTTGAACTGAAATTGGCCCTGAAGTTTATGCAACACAAGCATGACAAGGCAGGGAAAAGGCCTCCACTGGGAAAAGCACAGACACTGCTATCGATGCAATGGCCTGCACAAAGCAAATTAGCGCCGGTTCGAGGACTCAACGTGCTGCAACTACCTGAAGAAAGGCCATCACCTCAATCCGAAACGTCACCCACTCAAGTAATAACCCTTCTCTCCAGAGATGCTGCCTGTCCCGCTGAGTTACTCCAGCATTTATGTCTACCTTCAATTTAAACCAGCATCTGCAGTTATTTCTTACACAAAAGAAAGGCCATCTTGCATCAGCATGTAGAACACCATCGCAGGACAAAGCAAAACAAAAGACTCGACAAAACCAAACGCTTGGGGTTCACAGCAGCGAAAAACATTCAGACAGCGAGGGACTTGTGCTGGACTGCATCTACACTATGAATGGTGGGTCTGGAAAGAAGTGAGTGTAATTATGCACAAATCCAGAAATAAACCCTTGGTATCATCTTTGGATTCAAGAAATTTCATCAGCATCTGTTGGGTAGGAAATTCACCCTGATTACAGATTATGAGCCACTTCTCGCTATTTTTGGTCCTCAATCAGCAATACCTACAATGACAGCCTGCAATGGCAGGATGCAATGCTGGGCAGTTCTCCTGTCCCAGTATGACTACAGCATTGAGTATCGCAGCTCAAAGGAAAGTGCTATCACTGATGCATTGTCGTGTTAGCCTCATGAAGAGTCAGATGTGGGCACTGAAGGTGCTATCTACGTTACAGAGGTAGTGGACAATGACTTTCCAGTCACAGCAGCAGAAATTGCTGCTGAAACTCAAAAGGACACAGTGCTAAAACAAGTGTACGACCAAACTTAGTGTGGACAGTCTGATGAACCAACCTTATCACAATAGACGACAATAGAGAATTGTCATGTGAGCAAGGATGTATCAAATGGGGTCACAGAGTAGCAGTGTCCAACCCTTTGAGGCAAAGATTACATACAGAGTGCAGAGTGAACATACAGGTACTGTAGGAATGAAGTCTATAACTAGGGGTTACATGTGCTGACCAGGATTAGGCAAGTAGATTGAAGAAATGGTAAGCAAATGTAGCATCTCTCAGAACTGCCAAAGTAGACCTGCCCAACCCCCTTTTGCAAACATGGTCTTGGCCTACTGGACCTTTTCAGAGAGTTCGTGTGGAATTTTTTGAACAAGAGAATAATAATTTTCTTGTTTTAGTAGATAGTCACTCAAAGTGGACGGAGGCGACGCATACAGGTGCAAAAACAACTACAGAAAGGACAATAGATGCATTGCAGACTATATTTGCTTATCATGACTTACCTGAAGAGTTCGTCTCTGACAAGGGCCCCCAATTTCGTGCTACACTATTCCAAATTTTCATGCAGCTAAAAGGTCTCATACCTTAATCCCTATTTACCATCCGGCATCTAACGGCGCAGCCAAAATGTCGGTCAGGAATGTTGGTTAAGGAAGCTCTAAAGACCCAAGTTCTTGAAGGGAATTTGAAATTCAGCATGTCACAGCAGCCAGTAATTTCTTACTGAAATACCACACAACTCCGCAATCTACCACAGTGTATATCCCAGCTGAACTTCTCATGAAAAGAACGCTCAGGACTAGACTGAGTTTAAGAAGGAACTGCAGATGCTGGAAAATCGAAGGTACACAAAAATGCTGGAGAAACTCAGCGAGTGCAGCAGCATCTACGGAGCGAAGGAAATAGGCAACGTTTCGGGCCGAAACCCTTCTTCAGACTGAGTTTAGTTCTGCATAACCTGCCACCCAAGGCACAATGCAAACAATCTGATCAGAAATGTCATTATGGTGAAAATCATAAAGAACGCAGGTTCAATACACATGATCAGGTTCATGTTCTCAGCCCCCCTTCACAAAGCAAAAAAAAAAATAGGAGGTGGGAACAGTAGTTGCAGTGTGTGGTACCAGGAGGTGCTTGGTAGAAATTGGAGGAGGTGTGGGAAATGTACACACACACCATATGATCCCAGCAAAGGATGAACTGGTTCAAGAACAAAGCATAGACAAAGAAGCAGATTCATCAGACTTTGGTATCATTCCAAGTCCACCTTCAGTTGTCGGATAAGATTCTCCAAAAAAAGTGGAGACAACGGCAAATGATCCACAACCTGACTCTCACTCAGAGGCACAACCTGACTCTTCCCCTACACCCGTCAGAAGGTCAGAACGAGTGTGTAAACCAACCGTTAGACTATATTTGGAAAAGTAAAGAAAGTGCAATTAATAGTTTGAATGTTTTTAAAAGTTTAATTGATGTAATACATAAGATCATGCTCATGAGTAATATACATTTTAGAAATTTTAGAAGCAAAGAAAAAGAAAATTGTACTTGTGTGGAAAATGTTCCAAGTTCCTTTTTTATCTAAGGGGAAAGCAGTGTAATGTATAAAATGGTAACTTTAAGATCAGAGTGCACCAGGTAACGTGGGTCAGGTGATGTATTCATACTTTATCAGTCTCATGGACGTCATCATGCTAGCAATGTACTTTTGTACAATGGAACAGACATGCATTGGCAATTGTTGGACTGAAGCCAATGTCTGTTTCTGGGAACATGTCACTACCGTAATATCTTACACTTTTCAAGGCTCCTGCTACTGCTCCAAACTCAAATTAACGTTCCAAACCTGTCCATGGACTTGTGTGCAAAGAAACTGCAGTCTGAAGAAGGGTCTCGACCCGAAACATCACCCATTCCATCTCTCCAGAGATGCTTCCTGTCCTGCTGAGTTACTCTAGCTTTTTGTGTGTATCTTCTATCCATGGACTTGCTTTTCCAAGGCTCCCACTCCTGCTCTGAGCTGAACTTGCCTTATCCACACTGTAGGTACACCATCACCATTGGTCAGGATCGAACCCGTATCTCTGGCGCTGCAAGTGCTGTACAGCAGCAACCCTACCGTGCCTCCCCTACAGAGGAAGATATGCCAGTGCAAAATTGGTCAAGAATTTCAGATTGGAAAACCTAGACTGATTAAGGTAGCCCAATGTCAAGCCTTCTTTTGCATTTTGGTGGGTTAACACCCAAACTAAATATTCTGTGGGCTTTTAATTTCACTGTTTTAAATGTACTGATCTCTCTACAACGTTATTAAAAAAATGTAGGAATCCCACACAAGCTGTGGGTTTTTCCAGTCTTGATTACACTCCTGCACAAGAGCAAGACTGTTTGCTTCGGACTTGTTCATTTCCACGTTGTCAATGTATATCCACAGTTTTATTTACCAGGGAGCAAGATTTCTGTTCTGTGGGAGGATTAGAGCAGCAATTGTTCTCCTTAAAGCAGAATGGGAGGGAGAGTGATTTTAAATTTATGCAGGGTTTTTAATAGGGGTTGCATGAAGCCTTGTCTTGGAGTTAATTGTCCGATAAACAAAGTTCAAAATCCTAATGCCTCACAGCTCTGCTCATGAGGATTAAAATGTCTGGTTATTACAAAGTTGTGATCCGTTTTTTTCTCTGTCTGTTTTCCTGTTTTCTCCAGAAGCATTCACCCTAAGCACATGCAGAGCCATGCCAGTTTTGATATTAACTATCGGTTGTCAGCCACAAGCCTAAACTACCTATGAAGAAGAGTCTCGACCCGAAACGTCACCCATTCCTTCTCTCCAGAGATGCTGCCTGTCCCACTAAGTTATGCCAGCATTTTGTGTCTATCAGACATCATCTCTGCTCTGCCACCTCTCGAACATGTCTTAGTATCATTAGCAAACTTGTAAATCATAGACATTTACATTAAAATCATTGGTAAAAATAATTAAGAGCTGCAGTCCCACCAGTCCTTAGGATATCATTAATCACTAGTCCCCAAGCATAACTAAATCCATCTACAAATGTATTTAAGATAGATTTTTTTGTCGTGTTGCTGCATTTAATGTACCTGCAATCTGAAGCAAATAAGATTTTTATTGTTCCAGTCCCGGGGCAAATGACAATGAAACTGTCCTGATTCGTGAAATGCACTCCAACCATTTCTAACTCTATTTCTTGTTTAACCATTTCAGTCTGAAGTAGAGTCTTGAGGCGATACCTCACTTGTTCCTTGTCTTTATAGATACTGTCTGACCCGCTGAGTTACTCCAGCTTTTTGTGTCCATCTCTCATTTCCTATTCCATTTACTCGAGGTGCCCAGGCAGGATGGATGATGTCTCAAGCATCTGTGTGTGTCTGTATATCGGACTTTGCCTGACTCTTCCATCATAGTCTTCATCTAAGAATGTACATGTAAAAGCTACACAATCTCCCTGGGAAAGCTGAGGGGCTCTTTTAAATGTTACTTCTCACGTAAGATCTGCCCCTATCTTGCCTTTTATTGCCATTGGAGTGCTGATATTTGTCTTGTGGCTGCACGGATCAGAACAAGAAATGGGGTATTGCCTTCAACCAATCATAATCCTACTTGCCTGAGGGTGTTCTTGGACCTTTGGGAGAGATATAGAGAGCTGTGATGATACACAGCTCTCTATATCTCTCCCAAAGGTCCAAGGACACCCTCAGGCAAGTAGGATTGTGATTATGAGGGCTTAACCATCTTGCAAAATAGAAGAAATGGTGCAATCCTAGCAGAAACAGGGTGTGAGAAAAATGAGCACAGAATAGGATATTGGCATCTTTCACAATGTCTTCTACATTTTTATCAGTGGTCCCCATGGTTTTGGATGATCATGTGATGTTAACAACCCCTCTCCTCTCCACCATCAATTTAACCCATCACATAACAAGGGTTATCCCTTGTCCTCTGGAACTGGTTATGTTTGGAACCACCTTTCCTGTAAAAGGACAGAAGAATGTTAGTGAGTGTGCATTGCGTCTGCTACAGCTGACATTGTGACTAAGCTACAAGCAGGGAAACGCAAGGTATGCTCACATTTATTGCAAGCATCTTGGAGAATGGCCAGGCTCTGGGGAAAGTGTAGAGCAGAGGGCTCCAGGAGTGCAGGTACAAGTTTGCCTTGAACGTTGTGTCACAGGTAGTTAGGGGGTCAAGAAGGCTTTCGGCACATTGGCCTTCATCAGTCAGAGTATAGATATTGGGAAGTCATGTAACAGTTGTACAAACATTTAGAGTATTGTTTCAGTTTTGGTCACCCTGTTATATGAAAGTTTGTCAAGCTGGCAAGGGTGCAAAGAAAATGTATGAGGATGTTGCCAGGTCTCGAGGGCCTGAGCTATAGGGAGAGGTTGTGCAGGCTAGGACTTGGAGTGCAGAAGGATGAGGAATGATCTTATAGAGGTATATAAGATCATGAGAGGAATAGATTGGGTAAATGCACAGAGACTTCAACACAGAGTAGGGGAATCAAGAACCAGAAGAAATAGGTTTAAGGCGAAGGGGAAAGAAATAATAGGAAGAGCACCTTTTTTACACAAGGGTGGCAGGTACATTAAATGAGCTGCCTGAGGAGGTAGGTGAGGTAGATGCTATCACAATGTTTAAAAAACATTTGGACAGGTACATGGGTAGGATAGGTTTAGAGGGATATGGGCCAAATGCTGACAGGGGAACTAGTGTAGATGGGGCAAGTTGGTCAGCCATTTAGCCAGTTGGGCTAAATGGCCTGTTTCTATGCTGTGTGACTCTATGACTCCAACAAAAGAGGTAAGTCTTGATGAATTTTTACAAGATCTCTCTTGGACTACTGTTCTTAATTTTGGCCCCTGTATGTCTCTTGGAACCAGTGCAGAGTTGATTAACTTGGGATAATGTGTTTGCCCTGTGAGGAGTCATTGAGAAAAGTGGATGTGATTAGTGGAGATTTGTAGAAGAATTTCTCCCTTTGATGCCTTGAATCATTTTGAACGGGTGCTTTCAAGAGGGGGGCAGCGGCAGACAGGGGAAAGGAACAGTGGCAGTGAGCATGCTGGGGGATCACTTCCCTACCCTTTGATGCATCCTGGATGTTCTGTGTTTGACTGTGGGAAGCACCCAGGAGCATGGAAGCTGAGCAATGGCCATGTGTGATGAAGGACAACTTAAATGTGGGTCGATGTGTCCAGATCGAGGTATCGGTGTGGGGCACTGGAGGTCCTGCATTAGCCCGTGGGTTGAGTAGATCGGGCACCACTGCAGGAGTCTGCGCATGCAGATTGGACATGGGCTGCTGCTCTTGTGAAAATCGGAGGAGGACAACGACAATGTTACCTGGCCAGGACAACCTTGCAACTTCAACCTAGTGCCACTGCCAGAACAATGGAGTTTTACGTCCAATTTAATAAATTTTTTAAGAACGTGAAGGGTGCACGATGCTGCTGGAAACATGGCGACTCTTGTATACTGCCTATACTTACACTTCTGTACGTCAGTATGATTGTGCCTATGTATAGTAAAAGGTTTACTGAACGGTCCTGATCTGAAAAGTCACCTATCCATTTTACTATCCAGGGATGCTGCCTGACCTATTGAACTGTCTCAGAACATTATGTATTTTTGTAAACCAGCATCTGCAATTCTTTGTGGCTCCAGATGAAGCCACATATGAAGCAAAAAAAAAAAGGAAAAAACAACTATAAGCAAGAAATGAATTTAACTGTACTGTACGTACATGTGATAATAAACTATGTACATGTGTTGATAAACTGGGTTTCTGGGCGCTGTAGGCAGTAGCTCTACCGCTGTGTCCAGTTAAATCAGTGTGCACCAGTTGTAAACAGCATCAGCACCAAACCAATTCTGATATCTTTTTCCCCATGACTCCAATGAATGCTTTTATGTGTAAACAAATGTACAAGCTTCACACTCACTGGTATTATTATTAACAATTTTAGTATTAATACCATTTAATTGTTAAAGACAAATATCATCTTTAAGAGTGAAGTCCAAAGCAAACTACTCGCTTCATCTGGAGCCACAAACAATTACTGATGCTGGTTTACAAAAATACGTAACTTTCTGAGGCAACTCAATATGTCAGGCAGCATCTCTGGAGAATATGTATAGGTGACTTTTCAGATCAGGACACCTCTTCAGCCTGACCCAAATGAGAAGATATAGAATAGAACATTGTTAGCTAGAGTAAGGTAACAACAAGGCATACAAAGTAAAATTCTATCAGGAGGACAGTCAAAGTAGTCGGAGAACTAGGATGCGGGAGGGATAGAGAGAGAGGGAAAGCAAGGGTTACTTGAAGTTAAAGAAGTCAATATCATACCGCTGGGTTGAAAGCTGCCCACTAGTCAAGTCAACCTTTTCCCTTGACCCATCCGCCTGTAGGATTTGATACATGTTGCGTTTTACCGCTTGGTATGACTGCATGACAAATTAAATTCCTCGTATGATTTACATACTTGTTTTGGTTTCACATTTGGTTAATAAAAATCAATTACAATTACGATTAAACAAAGTTTTAGAGGGAGAAAGAATTCTCTTAGAACCAAAATATAATCACAGCAGAAGGAGCCCGTAAAGTCTACACTTGCACTTTGTAAGAGTAATGCAGCTACCTCCATTCCCCCTCTTTCTCTCTAGAGAATTGTAAACATGTCCTTTAGATAATTATCCAGCTCCTTTGTGAACACTACAATTAAATTTACCCTCACAGCTACTCAAGTTAGTGAATTCCATATCCCTAGTTAGCACTGTGTAAAAACGCTTTTCCTCACATGACCACTGGTTCTTTTGCCTATCAGCTTCACTCTATGTCTGGTATTTGGCTACTTCATAAATGGGAACTATTCTCTTTAATTCCTCTATCTATATTATTTGTGATTTTAAACAGCTCTATCAGGTCTCCTCACAACCTACTCCATTCCTGAGAAAATCCATGTAAGTCCTGATAGACACAAGGAACTGCAGATGCTGGATTACAAAAATGAACACAAAATGCTGGAGTACTTCAGACTTCAGAGCGTAAGTCCAAGGACTCATCTTGGTGAATATCCCCTTCACTCTCTCCAAACTCTTTATATTTTCTCTACTGTAAAGTGTGGCTCCCAAAACAAGGCACCATACTCCAGCTATTGCCAAACGAAACTCTTATAATCACCATACCTTGCTCTTTCATTCTGTGCCTCCATTTATAAAGCCCAATAATTGTGCATAAATTATCATGTACACTTTTTGTTAAGATATGAATAAAAAATATGCACGATTTACCAATGACTCTAAATTCATTCATCTAACTGGGACTTCAGTGAAAACAATTCAAATTTATTGCCTTACCAAGAGAAATGAGGCAGCTGACCTATGTAAATGATGGTAATTTATAGAGATTTGTCAGTGAAGACAATGCATAGCAACTGTAAGAGGAAGACTCTGTACAGATAATGATTCAATGAATGTTCGTCTTTACAAAACAAACCCCTAGCTTTAATTCTCAGTTGACCGGAATCTCACCGTGCATCATCAATTGCTGCTCTTAGAAATAGTACCACATCCATCTTTAAATGATTGGGCTCCTCGTGGTGTGGTACACTTTCCTGACCATTTATTTTGCAGGAAATAAATGTTTGACTTAGCTTCTTGCCGCTTCCAGTAGGTCTAGGCATATTGTGGATGCAGCACAGCACATCACACAAACCAGTCTTCCCCCACCCTAGAATACTATCAACACTTCACACTTCCCTAGGGAAAGCAGACAATGTGATTAATGACCACCCACAACCTAACCATTCCCTCATCTCCCTTCCTCTGTTTGGTAGCAAATACAAAAGTATGAAAGCGTGTACCACAAGGCTCAGACTCAGGCAAGGCTTAGACTCTTGAATGGACCTCTCATAAGCTAAGGTGGACACAAAATGCTGGAGTAACTCAGCGGGACAGGCAGCATCTCTGGAGAGAAGGAATGGGTGACGTTTCGGGTCGAGACGCTTCTACAGACTGAAGAAGTCCTCCTCAATGTATGTCTTCTTTGAAGAGGTTCGCCTCGTTCCGATCTCGTCAAGGTTTGTCTACTTTGAAGAAGTTCTCCCCCTCTCTCTGATCTCCTCAAGGTATGTCTACTTTGAAGGTTCTCCTCCTCACTCCAACGAGAGTTCAACAACATCCTCTCATAAGCTAAGGATGTCTTCCCAATCTCCCAATCTACTTCATTATAGCTCCTGCAATTTTCATCCACACTCTCTCTGTAGCTGTAACACTATATTCTGCGTAGGAAGGAACAGCAGACGCTGGTTTGTACCGAAGATAGACACAACATACTGGAATAACTCAGCGGGTCAGGCAGCATCTCTGGAGAAAAGGAAAAGGTGACATTTTGGATTGGAACCCTCCGAAACATCACCTATTGCTTCTCTCCAGAGATACTACCTGACCCGCTGAGTTACTCCAGCGTTTTGTGTCTATCTACATTATATTCGGCACTCTGTTTCCTATCGCTTTTTGCATGGCCTATTGTACTCATGTATGGTTTGGTTGCAATGATAGATGGTGTCACTTACCTGGACAGCTCTCAAAACAACGTTTTTCACTATTATAAACCGATAACAGTATCCAATGTTTGTGAAAGTCAAAACATGTCATGTGGTCGTCCAGTTTACTTGTCACTCTCTCTTCCTACAAGACTTTCACGTTGTTTCAGTGCTGAATCTTAAAATAGAAACACTTTATTTGATCCAAGCAAATGTTTAAGGAAAGAATAAAAAGCGTGATAAAATACACATTTTACAAATGTGGTTGTTTTCACATTGCTTGAAAGTTTCCAGTTATTTACAGGACCCTCCCGAGTTAAGAACGGCAGATTTTCGAGAGTCCATAGATACGAATGGGTATTTGGGAGACAAGTGGGATGGATTGGCTTACTGCAGTGGGGCTGCAGGCATCTTCTCTGTGTAGGATAGACACCAAATACTGGAGTAACTCAGCGGGACAGGCAGCATCTCTGGAGAGAAAGAATGGGTGACGTATTAGGTCGAAGCCCTTCAGACTGAGAGTTAGGGGAAACGGAGACCAGAGATATGGAAGGGTAAGGTTTGAAAACTATAGATCAAAGCAAACGCTGATCAAGGAAATGTAGAATGGCTCATTGTTGGCTGAGGGGAAGGTGACAACGAGGCATACAAACTGTAAAATTAATCAGGAGGACAGTGAAACTAGTTGGAGAACTAGGGTGGGGGAGGGATGGGGAGAGAGGGAAAGCAAGGGTTACTTGAAGTTAGAGGTCAATATTCATACTGCTGGGTTGTAAGCTGCCCAAGCAAAATATGAGGTGTTGTTCCTCCAATTTGCACTGGACCTCACTTACACAGTGGAGGAGGCCCAGGACTGCAAGGTCAGTGGTGTGAATGAGAGGGGGAGCTAAAGTGTTTAACAAATGGTGGATTGCGTAGGCCTAGGCGGATTGAGCGGAGGTGTCCTGAGCGAGAATCTGGTCCTTTCCATCATTAATCTGAATGGTTGAGGTAAACGCCTTGGTTTAAGGACACATTGCCCTCAGTTGGTCCATGATTTTATTTAAATGCTTTTCTGGGCGGCTGCATATCCAATTTACTAATAGTTCAGGTCACGAATAACTCTTGGTTACGGAATCTTGGCTTCATCATTTATTTCTCCTTCAAAATTCTGCTTCCTATAATTTGAAACAAACAAACAGGAGTCACTGTATAGCAAATTAAATGGGATCTTCCTTTCAGAATAAGATATATACATTTCTTTCACATCTTTGCTGCCATATTTGGCATCGGGATAAATTACTCGACACTTGCAACCAACCTGAATGATTTGACCATTTCGTTATTTCAGCTTCTTGGAAATATATATGTGCTTTGAGAAATGATCAATAGGTTTGTATTCCAACACTGGATGCTCCATGCTTCAAGCAATTCAGTACGGACTGCCATAAAACAGGAATGTTTCCACGATTCTCCTTTAGACTTTAGAGAGACAGTTGGAAACAGACCTATTGGCCCACCGGGTCTGCGCCAACCATTGATCACCCCGTACACTAGAACTACCCTACACGCTAGGGACAATTTACAATTTACAGAAGCCAATTAACGTACAAACCTGTACGTCTTTGGAGTGTGGGAGCAAACTGGACACCCAGAGAAAATCCACGTGGTCACAGGGAGAATGCACATACTCCATATAGACAGCACCTGTAGTCAGGATCGAACCCAGGTATCTGGCTTTGTAAGGCAGCAGCTCTACCGCTGCACTACTGTGCCACCCCTAAAGACTGCTCCTCGTCTTCCCTGCTACAGAGTTCAAGAATTGAATATGCTACTTTTGTGCAGCCTCTGTGATGAGGGTAATCCCAAACATTTGTTTGCTTGGAAGTTGAAAAATTTGAACCCATTGACCATTGACCCATTAATACATTTGCAAGTCAAGATAGTGTATGATGCGAACACAGACTTATCCTCTGGTAAGAGGATTCTAAACTAGAGTGCCCCCCCCCCCCCCCCCACACCGGGTGCCCCTTTAGTCTCCTACCGCCCCTCACGGGTCCTCTATTGTTCTTCACGGCGCTCCCCCCGTGCCTGGTCCCCATTGTCTTCCTCTCCCCCCTCATGCTCAACGACCGCGAGGCCCCACCACCTCGGCAGCAACGTAGGCCAACGTTGCTGCCGAGACTGCCGCTACCGCCGCCGAGGCTCCCATCATTGTCACCGCTGAGGCTCCTTCGGCCCAGACAGGCCTCGCCGCCCAGCTTCACTGCAGTCCCCTGGGAGGCCTGTGAGGCGAGTCAAGCCTACCAGGGCTCGTTCCGGTTTTCTGTCATTGCTCTGGTCGTCGGTGCTGCGGTTGTTCGGCGGGTGGATCAGGACACTCCCGCCACTCTAGCTGCTTCCTGGGACACTCCTGCCGCGCAGCCATCCTTGTATAATGGCGCAAACCTGGCATGCAGTGCCAGAGATGATGGTGAAATCAGATATGATAGTGGCATTTAAGTAGCTTTTATATACTCTAGATACATGGTTAAATGGGGAATGGATTGATGGGGATCACATGAAGACAGAAGAGATAATTTAACTTGGCATCATATTCGGCACAGACACTGTGGGTCTCAGGGCCTGTTCCTATACTGTTCTATGTTCTGTGCGAGAATGTGGGTAAATGGTCTTGAAGAGTATCGTGAAGGCATATGTAGTTTGGATCATGAGCGATGGTGAGAAATTAGTTTGCTGGGGTGAGGAGTATGATGTGAAAGTAGGTGGATATGATTTTCTCCCTAAAACAAATACCATGCTGGGTCCCTTTTCCTTCCTGAGCACATTTCTCCTGGTCCTTATCTACATATACGGCACCTTGTGACATTAATAAAGGCTGAGGTCATTTCTAGATTTGTACTCAGTGTACTGATCTGTTCAAGGTACTCTTGGTAAACAAACATCTTTGACGATGTTTGATCTAGGACTTGCGTACTGAGGTTTAAAATGCCTACAGCAGATCTGACAAAGCAGAATCGTGCCTTTGTTCACTCTTTAAATAAAGGCTTGATTGTTCTCTGTGGTTTGCTGTGCAGTGTTCACAATGAAGAACAGGCTCCCAAGAGCACCATTTACTGTTGTATTATGATACATACTGTGGCCCGTAAATCAAGGGCTAAACTTTCCAGCTTAATTGCATCTTGAGCTAAAGGTCTGGATGTTCTATCGCCGAACTTTACATACTGGTTAAAAATAAAGAGAGCAAACAAGAGCAACATTGTGGCTTCTCTCTCCATCTGACTCTCCATATAAAATATTATTTGTCACCAAACCAAATAAAAACCCTCACTTCCTGGAATACCTGACTAATTCCACAAAGGGTGGTCAAGACAATTAAAGGATATACATGAATAAGTGATGTGAACCATTTAAAAGGGGGTTACTCCCGTGTGTGCAAGTGATACAATCCATCAATTTTATGCCTGGATGTCCAGAAGAAACTTGGGGCACCAGTCCATAGCTCTCTGAAAGTGGCAACACAAGTAGATAGAGTGGCAAGAAAGACGTATGGTACGCTTTCTTTCATAAGTCGGAGGATTGAATATAAGAGTCCGGACGTCATATTGCAGCTTTATTTAACTTTGGTCAGGCCACATTTGAAATATTGTGCGCAGTTCTGGTCGACCCATTACAGGGAGGATACGGAGGCTTTGGAAAAGGTGCAAAATAATTTCCACAGAATAACGCCTGGTTTGGAGGGTATTAGCTTCAGGGAGAGGTTGCACAAACCTGTATTATTTTCTCTAGGGTGTGGAGGTTGAGGAGAGATTTGATAGTAGTATATACAATGATGAGAGGCAAGATAGTGTATACACTCAGACCTTTTTCCCAGAGCGGGAATATCAAAGACTAGAGGGTAGAGCTTTCCGATGAGAGGAGCAAAATTTAAAGGAGTTGAGTGGGGCAAGTATTTTTACACACAGAGTGGTGGGGCTGCAAGGGGTGATAAGATAGTGGGATTTCAGCAACTTTTAGATAGACGCAGGATATGCAGGGAATGAGGTAGCATATGGAGAGAAGATGATTTTAACCAGGCATCATATTCATCAAGGATATTGTGGGCTGAAGGGCCTGTTTCTGCATTTAACTATTCTATGTTATATATTTGGAATGGGCATGTTTTCATGGAAGCAGTGATGGAAATGGGGGTGGGGGGGGGGGGGGGGGGGGGGTGAGGGGGGTGGTACGCAGGGGTACAGCATTCCCCTAGTTTTCATTTTCCAGCTCGGGTTTAATGTGTACTGCAGAAGGATTCGAGCCGTTACTCACTTTATTTAACTCAAACGAAAACGATTTGTTAACTGCCACTGTTAGCACTTGTTAACAGCCAGTATTTAACAGTAGTTATACAATGCGTCATCAATACATTGATCTACATTCCTCAGTAAATGTAATTGCGTTTTAACACCGCGTTCCTTTGAATAAAATTCAAGGGAGAATTTCTTAAACTCACTGTCAGGGCTACCGGACCGCGAGCACGGGCTCAGGTAAAGTCACGTTATTTTATTATTCCACGTTATTTTATTTGCATCCCTGCCTCCCTGCCTCTGTGCCTCCCTGCCTCTGTGCCTCCCTGCCTCCCTGCCTCCATGCCTCCGTTGCCTCCCTGCCTCCGTGCCTCTCTGCCTCTGTGCCTTTGAAATGGGTAACTGGAAATTTTTGATCACCAGTTCACCAAAGGCTTTTTGATCACCAGTTCCTCAAACCAGTTCATGATGCCTTTATATGAGGGCCTCTAGACCGATGTAATTTTTTTGTGTAATCAGTAAACTTGCTTTCATATGAGCTGTGAATGTAACAGCAAGACGAGAAGTGAAAGCTTTCAGTTTCGTATTCTGGACACTTGGAAACTGGAGTTTGAGGAAGGACATTCTTGCTATGGAGGGAGTGCAGCGTAGGTTTACAAGGTTAATTCCCGGGATGGTGGGGCTGGCATATGCTGAGAGAATGGAGCAGCTGGGGTTGTACACTCTGGAGTTTAGACGGATGAGAGGGGATCTCATTGAAACATATAAGATTGTTAAGGGCTTGGACACACTAGAGGCAGGAAACATGTTCCCGATGTTGGGGGAGTCCAGAACCAGGGGCCACAGTTTAAGAATAAGGAGTAAGCCATTTAGAACGGAGACGAGGAAACACTTTTTCTCACGGAGAGTGGTGAGTCTGTGGAATTCTCTGCCTCAGAGGGCGGTGGAGGCAGGTTCTCTGGATGCTTTCAAGAGAGAGCTAGATAGGGCTCTTAAAAATAGCGTTGTCAGGGGATATGGGGAGAAGGCAGGAACGGGGTACTGATTGGGGATGATCAGCCATGATCACATTGAATGGTGGTGCGGGCTCGAAGGGCCAAATGGCCTACTCCTGCACCTATTGTCTATTGTCTATTGAGTTCAGTGGGATCGGGATGCAAACTTCCCCCTTGCCACTATTCACAACCCTTTGAACATTGTATGGGTGTGGGAGCCATGAATTTTTCCCCCTACTGCACAACTTGCCATGCTTCTATTTGGAATGAAGATGGATGCACCTTGGAAAGAGCATTCTTCAGTAATTAAATTACTCCATCACTGTGCCGTCTTCAAAGGAGTAATGGGAAGAGATGCTCAGGTTGAGCTGCTGCCTCACAACGCCAGAGACCCGGGTTCGATCCTGATCTCAGGTGCTGTCTGTGTGAAGTTTGCGCGTTCTCCCTGTGACTGGGTGGGTTTCCTCTGGGTGTTCCGGTTTCATCCCACATCACAAAGACATGCGGGTCTGTAGGTTAACTAGCCTCTGTAAATTGCTCCTAGCGTGTGCAGGTAGTGATTTCAAAGCACAATGTGAATATTCATTATTTGAACACTCAGGTTCATCATTATAATGTCATTTGAGAATTAGTGAGCTTTTACTAATAGTTTGAAATGCAGAATCCAACAGGATTTTGACTTATTAGGTTCAGTATCAATCACTGATGTAAAAGGTATAAGTCAGAAGATGCGTGCAATGTTAACAATAAATTTTACACACAACATACTCGTGCACACTCATTAATGTAGAGAGGCTCAACACATACAGGCAAGAGAAAGACACTGAAGAACATTATCAAACATTTTGTTCCAGCCTCACTAACGTAGGCTCCTTTGGGAAACACTTCAGTCCTCCTACAGAAAGTATGGAAGAAATCTGAAATATGTGACTAAAGTTCAGCTTGAAAAATAAATGATGGATGTTGGCTCTGATTCTTTGCATTCTTTATAAAGACTTCAACTATTTCAATTGGACAAAGTGGAAGAGAAAAAATTAACCTAACAGGCATTTGTCTTTGTTTTGAAAGGCAGCAGAGGGATATATATTGCTATTATTTAGTCAGATCCAATTTGCTTTGATTATTGCATGTTGAATCTGCATGTTAATCTTTAGGAGATTGATTTCAAGGAAGGCACGGTTCCTCTCAACATCAACACCTTTCAATCTAATGGCATGTTGGCCTTCATAACAAGAGGAGTTGAGTATAGGAGCAAAGAGGTCCTTCTGCAGTTGTACAGGGACCTAGTGAGACCACACCTGGAGTATTGTGTGCAGTTTTGGTCTCCCAATTTGAGGAAGGACATTCTTGCTATTGAGGGAAGTGCAGCGTAGGTTCGCCAGGTTAATTCCCAGACGGCGGGACTGTCATATGTTGAAAGAATGGAGCGGCCGGGCTTGTATACTCTGGAATTTAGAAGGATGAGAGGTGATCTTATTGAAACATGTAAGATTATGAAGGGATTGGACATGCTAGAGGCAGGGAACATGTTCCCGATGTTGGGGGAGTCCAGAATCAGGGGCCACCGTTAAAGAATAAGTGGTTGGCCATTTAGAACGGAGATGAGGATAAACTTTTTCACCCAGAGAGTTGTGAATCTGTGGAATTTTCTGCTTTTTTATAACACCCAAAATAAAAAGCAGACAACTTGCTGTCCAACAACACTGTTGGAGGCTGTGTGGGAGTACGGAGGCAGACCACTCGCATATTTTCTGGAACTGTGTAAAGATAAGGCCATACTGGGAAAATGTTAATGCAGCTGTAAAAAATTGTAAAAATAGAAGATACATATTTGATTAAAGTTTTGCTTGCAGCAAGTAAGAAGGCCATTACCAGGCAGTGGCTTAATGAAAAAAGTCCAAAACAGGAACAGTGGTTAGAAATTGTGCGAGACATCTTTAATATGGAGAAATTGACATATTCCTTGAGAGTCAAGGAGAATTCATTTGAGAAGATCTGGGAAAAATGGACCGTTTATTTGAGCCATGCCGATAAGATAAATGCCGAGCTAGATATGCTAAGATTGCGTTATATAGAACTAGATGGTATGATTGTATGAATATTGAATTATCTCCAGATAACTAATCAATGTAATATTTTTGCTTTTGGTAAGTGAACCACACGGTCTTATTCCAATTATTTTTATTTATTCACTTCTTTTTTTCTCCCCTATCTACTTATTTTTTTATTTTGATTGCTGTTTTTCTTACTTTGTTTTATGTATGGTGATGGTGTTGCACTGTTTTGTATATATCTCTTAAAAATCAATAAAAATTTAAGTGAAAAAAAAAGATAGAGCTCTTAAATATAGCGGAGTCAGGGGATTATGGTGAGAAGGCAGGAACGGGGTACTGATTGTGGATGATCAGCCATGATCACAGCGGCAAATGGCCCACTCCTGCACCTATTGTCTAGTGTCTATTATCTATTGTCTCTCATCATCCTTCTCGCTGGAGTTTAGAAGGATGAGGGGGCACCTCATTGAAACTTACTGAATAGTGAAAGGCCTGTATAGAGTGGATGTGGAGAGGATGTTTTCACTAGAGGTAACATCTGACTAGAGTCAAAGACTAGAGGTCATAACCTCAGAATTAAAGGATGTTCCTTTAGGAAGGAGATGAGGAGGAATTTCTTAAGTCAGAAGGAGGTGAACCTGTGAAATTCTTTGCCACAGAACGGTGTGGGGGCCAAGTCAATGGACATTGTTAAGGCAGAGATAGATACATTTTTGATTAATACGGGTGTCAGGGTTTATGGGAAGAAGGTCGTGGAATGGGGTTAGGAGGGAGAGACAGATCAGCCATGATTGAATGGCAGAGTAGACCTGATGGGCCAAATGGCCTAATTCTGATTCTATATCTTATAACCTGATGATCATTTAAGATACTCCACTTTCCTTTTTATTCCACCTACCACTCCCTCACCCATTCACTTGGCTGCTTTGTGCTCTCGTGAGTCCTATTTGATTCCTCCTTGCAACCCACATTGCTTTTGCACCATCATCAAACTTTGATATAATAAGCTTGGGACGCTTATCAAAATGATTGATGCAGATTGTGAATAATTCGGGCCTGAGAACTGATTCTAATGATACCCCACTAGTTACAGCCTCTCTAGCCCCAAATGGCCCATTTATTCCTACATCTTGATTTCAGTCTGCTACTGTATCTTCAACCCACACATATGTTTTTCCCAATCAGTTTTTCAGACTTCATTTCAGGTTGGTCTGAAGAAGTCTCAATTCAAGATGTCACCTATCCATTTCTCTCCATAAGTGCTGACTAACCCACTGAGTTCCTCCTGCTGTTTGGCTTTTGCTCAAGATTCCAGCACCTGCAGTCTTTTGTATCTCCAAACCTGTTTCCTCCACTATGCTTCCTTCCAAGTCGGGATAGTCCCTGCCTCAACTGCCTCCTCTGGCAGCTTGTTCCATACACCCACCACCCTTTGTGTGAAAATGTTACATCTCAGATTCCTATTAAATCTTTTCCCTATGTCCTTAAACCTATGTCCTCTGTTCCTAGATTCACCTACTCTGGGCAAGAGACCCGATCTATTCCACTGATTCCTTTTTCTCTTTATGAATTTATTTACCCTTAGTTGAAATCTAAAATATTTACAATCTCATGGTAATATTTTTAGTTCTTTCCTTTAATCTATACAGTCATAATCTATTCTTGTTGACCATGGCTGGGCCACTTACCCTTGATGTTTTATGCCGGCAAAGAATATATATTTCTTACAAACCATGCATTAATTTCTTAGATATGATCAGGGGCAGGAATAGCGCTGTTAAATATTGAAGAACACGACTTTCCAATTCAACTCCTCTGGATGCTGATGTAGCACATCGTGGTTTGTCAATTATAAAAGCCCTTGAGGATGTAGTGCAGCAGAAGCTGTGTGAGGTGCAGTTCAGTTTAGTTTATTGTCACGTGTACCGAGGTACAGTGAAAAGCTTTTGTTGCATGTTATCCAGTCAGCAGAAAGACTATACATGATTACAATCGAACCTTTACAGTGTATAGATACATGATAAGAGAGTAATGTTTAGCGCAAGCTTAAGCCAGCAAAGTCCGATCGAGGATAGTCCGAGGGTCACAAATGAGGTAGATATTAGTTCAGTACCGGCGAGTGTTACAGCTTCTCACAGCCATTTACAGGGTGGGAGGACGAATACATGCTGGACATGAGGATGTCACAGGCCAATGATGTCTTAATCCGATGGAAAATGTGGCCACCACCATGGAACATCACATGGAGACAGGTATACCATTCTTGCGTAGTGCACTAGATATTCCACTATTGGCTCTAATGATTAAAAAGGTACCCACTTGGAAGGAGAGTACGAGGGGGTTTAATGTGTGGAAGGGTCATATGACCAATGGCTACAAACCACTTTCCCCTTTAGTATGTTGTCCTCACTTTTCATTCTCCAGCATCCTCACCTCAGTGGGGAACTCAGCATCCTCATTTGAAGAAGGGTCTCAACCCAAAACGTCACCCATTCCTTCTCTCCAGAGATGCTGCCTGTCCCGCTGAGTTACTCCAGTTTTTTGTGTCTACCTTGTGTTTAAAGCAGCACCTGCAGTTCCATCCTGCACATCCTCATTTATGAGTCGGCTCTGTACCTCCACACCCCTGTCATCTGAGGTATAACAGATTACTTTTCGGGTGGAGGTCCCTCCAGTTTTCCTCTGCCCTGACTTTCAGTCTGAAGAAGGGGTTTAATGCAAAACTTCACCTATTTCTTTTCTCCAAAGATGCTGCCTGACCCACTGTACTGTTTTATGTTCTGTGTTCTGTGTAAGAAAATAATCTGGATCCTTATTGTCAGCTAATTTCCAAAATTTGCATCATGTAGTAAGCTTACAGCCAAATAGTGATAGACACCATGGAACTAGGCCCTTTGGCCCAAGGGAACTGTACCAGCTATCAACCACACATGTTATTTTACACTGTTCTATACTGACTAATGTTATTCTTCCAACATTCCCATCAATTACTCCCCAAATTCTACCTCCACCTGCACAAAATTTACAGAAACCAATTAACCTACCATCCACATGTCTTTGGGATGTGGGAGGAAATCGGAGCACCTGGAGGAAACTACACAGTCGTCGGGAGAATGGTCAAACTCCCCACAGACAGCACCGGAGGTGAAGAATTGAATCACGGTCTCTGGAACTGTCAGGCAGCAGCTCCACCAGCTGCGACACCACTCTCATAGAGTCATAGTCATACAGCGTGGAAACAGGCCCTTCGGCCCAACTTGCCCACACCGACCAACATGTCCCAGCTACACTAGTCTCACTTGCCCACATTTGGCCCATCCCTCCAAACCTGTCCTATCCATATGCCTGCCTAGCTGTTTCTTAAATGTTGGGATTGTCCCTGCCTCAACTATCCCCTCTGGCAGCTCGTTCCCTACACCCACCAGCCTTTGTGTGTGAAAAAGATGTCCCTCAGATTGCTATTAAATCTGTTCCCCTTCACCGTGAACCTATGTCCTCTGGATGAAAGCTCAGCCCTTTATTTGCTCGCCCCTTGGATGTAAGAAGACAATTTGTTTACTGCCGCACCCCCCTTCAGAACAAATGCTGTGTTCTGAGAAGATGCAAAATAATATTGAGGAACTTCACCTCCATTGTTGTGGGTTTGTGCTGCAAGGGCAAAGTTGTAGCTGAGTCACTTCTTATTCTTTCTCAGAGGCCTGATTGTCAAAAGAAAAATTGAAATGCTCAGTGAGGCCTTTGTATAATGGAAACGACTGACTGCAGCTGTGAGAAGGACCATTGTACAGCGGCGCTCAGCTGCAAGGCTTGTGCTTTTACACCTCTGATGTACAGTTCATGGCCAATTACCTTGCAAGGATCTGGCAATGGTCCAGTGGGTTGTTTTCTTCATATAACAGGAGATGGCATGTGCCATCCAAGGTTTTCTGTATAACTGCTCTTTCAGAAGGATGTTGGAACAGATGCTCTCAGATTTATCATGCGATCATTGTCAGCCAGCCAATCCTCCAAGCGAGAAGGAGCAGTGACAAATCCCCATGACAAATGCTTTCTGTTGAATCGATAGACCACTGGAACATATTACACAATAAGACCCCATCAGAATCGAGGACAATATAAGAATGAATGATGAGAGATTGCTTCAACTCTGAAAGGAAAAGCTTTGTAATACATTAAATCGTGTTAGCATTTTGGGTACATAGCTCCCCTGGTGCTATTGTTATGGTTTATCGGCTACAAGTCTTGCTTGGTATTTGATTCTTTAAGGTCACTAGAACATAATGCAGCGAATATAATAGTTCCGCCAACGTCCAAGACAGGTTTCTAGTCCATAACGGTTTTGGAGGATTTGTAGCTATACCTTGACTCTGGCAACACTGTCCCGACCACACATTCATCTGCTTTCCTACTGGTGTAAACTGCAGTGGAGGTCATGTACAAGTTGCACGATAACTATTTAGGTAAATACAACTCTACACAGGGAACAATAATTAACAGGCTGGAGGGAGGTTTCTGAATCATAAAAGTGAGGGCTCTAGACCGACTTCTGAGATCTGATCACACGTTTCTGTGCAGAGCTAAAGGAGTGCCATTTTTTTAGTGGCACTGTGATACAGATGAGGCATTTAAACTGAGCCCCGTTTGTACTCTAAGACGTAGACGACAACCTCATGGCATTACTTTGAAGAAGATCAGGACAGTTGTCCTAATTGCTAAACATTTATCCGTCATGTATATCCGGATTACCACCTTATTTTCTTTATCTTTCTCTGTGGGGCCTTGCTCTGCACAACTAAATGGCACGCAATGTAAAAGCACTTCAGCCACACATCTTTGGTTGCAAGAAGCTTTTGGCATCCTGATGGCTGTGAGGGATAACTCCGGCTATCAACATGGTTTCGTTTCCTCTGAAAGGAACTTGTGGAGAACAATGAAGTGTCATCCCCCGCTCTTTGACTCAGACCTAAAAATACTGTGAAATGCACAACAAGTGACTCCTGACTCTAGTCATTGGAGATCCTGACTAAAATTAGAATGATGTAATACCAAAAAGGAGAAACAAAACCTCCAGCAGCAAGTAATGATTTGTACTGGCACTCGGGGATTTCCTAAGTCTTTAGTACTGCACAAAAACAGTACCATTGGCCCACCATGTCTGTGCCAAAACAAAAACAGTCTCAATTATTGCTTTGCATTGAGAACTGCCTCAATTTTTGACCTAATCCAAATGGCATGCGAGACCCAGACTTCATCCTAACTTCTTCCTTGCTCTAATTTTCTCACCAGGCATCATTCAGAACTGGCTTACTCAAGTCAGAGGATGGACGTTAATTTCGCTGGAGGTTTGTGACCAGTGATGTTTTGCAGGAATTTGCATTGCGACCTCTGTTTGTGATGTATATTGACGACTTGGATGCAAGTGTAGATGGGTTGGTTGGTAGGTTTGCAGATGACACCAAGATTGCTGGAGTTGTGCGCAGTGAGGAATGCTATCAAATAATATAGCAGGCTATAGGTAGACACAAAAAGCTGGAGTAACTCAGTGGGATGGGCAGCATCTCTGGAGAGAAGGAATGGGTGATGTTTCGGGTTGAGACCCTTCTTGAAACAGCATCTGCCGTTCCTTTTCTGCACAAAGTAGGCTATAGATCAACTGCAGAAATGCGAGTAGAAATGGCAGATGGAGTTGAAACTGTGCAAGTGTAATGGGCCTGTCCCTTTAGGCGATTTTTTTGGGCAACTACAGTCGACTACCGCAGAATTTTCAACATGTTGAAAAGTTTTCGGCGACCCTGTCGACTATTTTCGCTATCGTAAGTTGACGTACGTGGTGTCGTAGGTTGTCGTAGGTGCTGCCGTAGGTCGCCAGGTGTCCAAGGTGAATTCCTTTATAACTAGTCCCTGGCAGTCGCCTAAAGAGTCGTCTAATTGGGACAAGTCTATTGTAAGGGAGAAGTATACAGTTGATGGCAAGGCTCTTAGCATCATTGATGTACAAAGGGATATTGGGGTCTGGATCTATAGCTCCCTGAATGTGGTAACACAAGTAGATAGAGTGGTAAATAAGACATATGGTATGCTTGCCTTCAATGACCAGGCATTGACCTTAAGAGTCAGGAAATTATGACACAGCTCCATAAGGCTTTGGTTAGGCCGCAGTTGAAGTATTACTTGCAATTCTGGTTACCCAGGAAGGATATGGAGGCCTTAGAGAGGGTGCAAAGATGTTTTACTAGAATGAATTCTGGATTAGTTGGTCTGAACTACTAAGAGGGTATGGGCAACTTGGATTGTTTGTTTTGGAACACCAGAGGTTGAGGATAGACCTGATAGAATATTGTCACATATTTCCCAGGGTGCAAAAATCAAAGGCTGAAGGGGATAGTTTTAAGGTGAAAGGTGCAAAGTTTGAAGGAGATATGCGTTTTTACCCAAAGGGTGGTTTGTGGTTGGAACATGCTGCCAGGGGTGCTGGTGGAGGCAGATGTGATAGTGACGTTTAAGAGACTTTTAGATGGACACATGGATATGTAAAAAATTGGGGGGGGGACATGGATCATGTGCAGGCAGGTGAGAATAGGTTGTCTTGGCATCATGTTCAGCACAGACATTTTGGGCACAACAACTTACTTCTGTGCTGTACCTCTCTAGGTTCTTAGTTTAGATTAGTTTAGTTTAGAGATACAGCACGGAAACAGGCCCTTCGATCCACTGAGTCCGCACCGACCAGCGATCCCTGCACATTAACACTACCCTATTCACACTTGCGACAATTTTACATTTGCACTAAGCCAATTAACCTACAAACCTGTATGTCTTTGGAGTGTGGAAGGAAACTGAAGATCTCAGAGAAAACCCACACAGGTCACAGGGAGAACGTACAAACGCCGTACAGACAGCCCCCGTAGTCAGGATCAAACCTGGGTCTCTGGCGCTGTAAGGCAGTAGATCTACTGCTACGCCAAGTGTTTGGTGCTCTTTATCATTATTAATCACGTTCATGTAAATTATGTGCATCAAATTAATCCCATTTACTTAAAATATTATGGTGTGGCGCGACGATAATCCCGAAATGAAGGTGAGGGATGAGCCAGGTGCTTTATTCGTTGTCGTTGTCCTGACCAGACGAGTCTCCAAGAGAGAGATTGCATCAAAACCCCTGCCCACTCGCTTGCGAAGGCGCTGTAGAGTGGATGAGGGAGTTCCCTGCTGCCCCGGTGCCGACGGCACGAACTACCTGGGCACCATGTGTGGCGACACGTAAACGTGCTCCGCTGAGGATGAGGCCAAGTCCTCCTTAGGCGCAGTTCGGATGACCAGCAAGACCCATGGAAGTTTGTCCATCCAGTCCGGGCCGGAGAGTCGCGCCTTCAGTGCTGCCTCGAGCTGCCGGTGGAACTCTCCACCAGGTCATTTACCTGCAGCTGATAGCCTAGGTGTGGTGCAGCCACACACCCAACAAGTGAGCCATGGCCGACCACAGCTCAGAGGTGAACTGTGCCCCCGGTCCGAGGAGATGTCCACCGACACCCCAAAGCGAGCAATCCAGTGCGCGGACAACGCACGAGCACGCCTTCATTTTGGGATCACGTCGGGGTCACCAATGTAGCGCAACGATAATCCCGAAATGAAGACGAAGAGCCAGGTGTTTCGGGAGGTATTTTATTCGCTGTCCTTCTCCTGACCAGACGAGTCTGCAAGAGAGAGATTGCACCTAAACCCCTTGCCCTTTATCCCTGTAGCTAAGGGCCGCCCCCGGACTTATCCATTCCCGTGCCGAGGGGTTGGATAGTGGAAATGGCCCAACCCTTGTGAGCCGCCACAATGGTGATCAATTATGGACAGGAATGTCTCAATCATTGTCGTTCTATCACAATATTTAATTTTGCCTTCTCATTAAAACCCAACTTCAATATGCTATTAGTATTAGTAAAGTTAAACCCAAATGCTGGCTGTTGCTACCTACAGAGGTTTTGAAGCACATGATTATAAGTGCAGGTGTAATCTTCAGTAGCGAGAAATCAGAGAAGTGACCTGATAATAATCATAAAATGTCATACAAATCACTGGATGAGTTGATAGGTTAAATGCAAAGAAGATATTTTAAGTTGTAGGAATGTCCAAAATCAAGGACCGTAAATAAGAGTCAATCTTAAATCAAATACACAAACTACCCTAGTCGATGAATGGTGGAAACTGGAAATTATTATAACATGGGTGAGTTCTGGTGGCAGCAGAGATATATTTCAGGAGAAGTGAAGTGTATACTTGAGCGCGAAAATAATAGAATGATATTGCATAAAGTTAGATGAAGTGAGATAATGAGAAACTCATACAGGTTCTCCCCAGCTTACAAATCCCCAACCACCGTATATCTCATACATATGGACGAGTATTTGGGAGACTCCAGGATGGATTTGTTGGCGGCTGCAGGCATCTTCTGCTGTGTAAGAACTAGTCACAGCAACTTTTCTGACTGATGAATCATTCAGGTTATGATCCCTGTTGTAATCTGGGGACAATCTGTACAATGGATAGACACCTGCATGGACCTGTTGGTCTGAAGAAGGGTCTAGACCCGAAACGGCACCTATTCCTTTTCCCCAGAGATGCTGTCTGACCCGCTCTGTTACTCCAGCTTTTTGTGTTTTTCCGTTTCTGTTTTTTCTGCTATAATGTTCCATGTATTCGATATTGTGAGGTGGCATGTGCCTGTAAATGAGTGGTTTAAAATTCAAAGTACTAAGGCACAGAGAGAGCTCCATTCCTGCTTCCAAGCATTGTGTGGAATGGAAGACATGCCTTCTGAGAGAATATTTGTTGAAGGGAGACAGTTCCCTCTTTCTCCATTGTGAAATTCTTGGTACTATTATTTTGCCTTCACTCAGACTGCCTTAGGCTTGTTTACTGATCAGCTCTGTTCTCATATTACACATTCTTTTGTCTCCCACGTGATGCATGTTTGAAAGAAAGGCTTTACTGCATAGTTAAAATAAACATTAAACATAAAAGAGGGAAAAACACAAGGGAACAGGTTGAAATGCTAATATCACTCAGGGCCATTTTGTTTGAAATTTTACTTGTCATTCTCGAATTGTATTAGACCTTAGTCTCTTTTTATTCATTTAGTTTTGTTTATTTTAGAGATACAGCATGGAAACAGGCCCTTCGGCCCACCAAATCCGCGCCGACCAGCGATCCCTGCATATTAACACCATCTTACAGACACTCGGGACAATTTTACATTTATATCAAGCCAATTAACCTACAAACCTGTACGTCTTTGGAGTGTGGGAAGAAATCAAAAATCTCGGAGAAAGCCCACGCGGGTCACGGTTGGAACGTATAAACTACGTATAGACAAGCAATCGTAGTCAGGATCGAACCCGGGTCTCTGGCGCTGCAAGGCAGTAGCTCTACTGCTGTGCCACCGTGACATTTGTTGGGATTTGGGCATTGCCGGCAAGATTGGTACAGATTTTGCTTGAGTTATGACATGGTTCCATTCCTGTCCTTAACCCAAAGAGTTTGCAAGTTGGAAACATGTCCGCAAACTGAGTTCCCGAATGGCAGAAGATGCCGGTGGCCCCGCAGCAGCAAGCAGATCACCCAACCCGTCTCCCAAATGCTTGTTTGTATGTGCAGGCTGCACATTAGTTGTCTGTTTGTAAGCTAGGCAGGACTTGTATTCATTGCCTATCCATGACTGCTCTTGAACAAATAGACAGGCTATTTCAGTGGCGTGGTTAAGGTCAACCACACGTAGTCTACCTGCTTACAACCCAGCAGTATGAATATTGATTTCTCTAACTTGAAATATCCCTTGTTTTCCCTCTCTCTCCGTCCCTCCTCCATCCCAGTTCTTCAACTAGTTCTACTGTCCTCCTAATTAAATATTATTGGTTGTATACCTCGTTGTCACCTTCCCCTCAGCTAACAATGAACCATCTTACATTTCCTTATCACCATTTGCTTTGATCTGTTGTTTTCACATCTTACCCTTCCATATCTCCAGACTCCCACTTCCCTGACCCTCAGTCTGAACAAGGGTCTCTACCCAAAATGCCACCCATTCCTTATCTCCAGGGATGCTGCCTGCCCCGCTGAGTTACTCCAGTATTTTGTGTCTATCTCCGGAGTCAACTTGAAGTTTTATACACAGGCCCAACCGAGTAAGGACAGCATATATCCTCCCCTGAAGGACATTAGCTAAACAATGGGCTTTTATAGTTTGGTAGTCTTTGACTTTTGCTGGTTGTAAGAGTTGTGGTGTCATAATTTCATACAGCAACACCACACCACAGGTCATCAAGAACTATTGAACAATATTCCACATTTTTTTTTTACACTCTTGCCCCCCAAATCTCCCTTGGATTCTAATACTAGCAGCGGTTTACAGTGGCCAATTAATTAATCACGCCTCACATCTTGGGAAAACAAGGAACTGCAGATGCTGATTTACACAAAAAGTGCGAGAATAACTCAGCAGGTCAGGCAAAATCTCTGGTGAACATGGTGATGTTACAGGTCGGGACCCTTCCAGGGGCGGAAATCCTGGGGGGTACGAGGGGGACGGGTCCCCTCCATGTTTTCAGAGGTGGGGGACGACCCCCCCCCCCCAATGTTTTGTGAAACATGTATTGCTACATATAGCAATTGCTACATATAGTTTGCTATATTTCAGAAGGAAATCCACCTTAGGATAAACCTTCAATGCTTTTATCACAAAACACCTGCATCTCGACTAGTGGGAGGTGAAGACTCGATTGGAAATTCCCACTTACACGATTTTTTCGGTGACTGCTGGCACCGACGCCTCGCTTGTGTATGTGAGTGTGCGCATGCACGTGCGGCCGCCAAGAAATTGTGTCCCCCGGTGTCCCCCATGTTTTAATATCGATTTCCATGCCAGGACCTTTCCGACCTGAATCGTCACCTATCCAAGTTCTCCAGAGATACCAATTGATCCACTGAGTTTCTCCAGCATTTTGCGTGCTCATGTCTTCAGGTTTTGAGTGAAAACGTGGGAGTACCTGGAGAAAAATCATGTGGAGAACGTGCAAACTCCACACAGACAGGTCTGAAGGATGAGATTGACCCTGCAGTGAAGCAGAGGAGCAGAGATTCCATGGAGATACATAGATACATAGACAATAGGAGCAGGAGCCCTTCGAGCCAGCATCGGCATTCAATGTGATCATGACTGATCATCCACAATCAGTACCCCGTTCCTGCCTTCTCCCCATACCCCTTGATATCGCTAGCCCTAAGTGCTCTATCTAACTCTCTTTTGAATGCATTCAGTGAATCGGCCTCCACCGCCTTCTGAGGCAGAGAATTCCACAAATTCACAACTCTCTGGGTGAAAAAGATTTTTCTCATCTCAGTTTTAAATGGCCCACCCCTTATTCTTGGTGGTGCTAATCTCTTAGGACGTCAAGTAAAATGGAGGATGAGGTTAGTGTGGTGTAGCATGATGAACCTTATGAACAAACAGAGTTAGTTAATGTGTTGGCCTTATATTTATCCATCCAGGCAGCCAAATTAGCACCTTATGACCGATCATATCCCATTCCAGTTGAGTTGCCAATACTTTTACCAGACTTTCCACTTTGTGATACACCAGCCCAAAAAATGACCATTCTGAGTTATTATCTCTTTCTGGCAATGTGCGAACCTGCTTTGTTACAGACAACGGGCAACAAAGTGACCTTCAGCTTTCTATCTTATTATGCCACTGTTAAATTAATTCATACTCCAATGAATGTTCTGCCAAATTAAAGCAACATTTAATGGCTCATATATCTGGGCGTTATAATGGCTGAATAACTTCAAATCTGCAGAGCAGAACATTTATATCAGCTGATGGAAATAGCTATTCCTTGCCCCTAGTGTGAAGATAATTTTTTTAAAGGTTGCTGGAAATATTTTGTTAAAAAATCTGCGTAAAGACACTCATGTGTAAAATGAGTATGTACCGAGGCAAATTGAAAAATAAATGGATCAGCTCAGAAGGATGACAAAAGGGATAATCTTTACAGAGTGAATTTATTCAGCCTAAGAAAATACTCAGGTCACTTGATTGGAAACAGTGCAGACAGAAAAGAAGCTTGAACTTTAGGAATAATAGCAACAGGAAAAAGTAAAGAGTGCTGGGGGAAGAATATATGTCACTGTCAACATCGAAGACATAAATGGGGATCATCATAATGGATGGTGCCATAAAATGAACAAAACTATTAATTATTCTTTGTTGAGGAAATAATGTATTCTGTGGCAAAATGTCACAAGGGTCCCAATACATGAAATAGTGGTCAGGACCGTAACTGATATCTGAATCCCCAAAAGTAATGGTAATTCCAGACATATCTTATATGTAGTTCTTGGATCATTCTGCAACTGAACCTTGTTCTATAGTCATATAGCACAGAAACAGGTCCTTCAGCCCATAAGGCCATGAGACGTAAGCGTAGAATTAGGCCATTCAGCCCATCGTATCTATTCTGCCATTCAATCATAGCTGATCTATTTTTCCCTCTTATCCTGCCATCTACACATAACATTGAATGCCCGTCCTAATCAAGAACCTATCAAGCTCCACTTTAAAAATACCCAATATCTTGGACCCCACAGCTATATGTGGTAATGAATTCCATGGGTTCCCCACCCTCTGGCTAAAGAAATTCCTCCTCATCTCTATTCTGAAGGTTTGTCCTTTTATTCTGAGGCAGTACCCTCAGATCTAGATTCTCCCATTACTGGAAATGTCTTTTCCACATCCACTCTATCTAGGCCTTTCATTATCCGATAAGTTTCAATTAGATCTCTCCTAATCCTTCTAAACTCCAGCAAGTACATGCGCAGAGTCTTCAAACACTTTTCACACATTAATCCAATCATCTCCAGGATCATTCTTGTAAACTTCCTCTGGAACCCTGCCCAAAACCAGCACCTTCTTCCTCATATATGGGGCTTAAAACTGCTCACAATTTTCCAAATGTGGCCACACCAGTGCCTGAAAAGTATCAGCATTACACCCTTGCTTTTATATTCTAGCCCCCTCGAAATTAATGCTAGTTTTGCATTTGCCTTCCTTACCGCTGACTCAATCTGCAAGTTAATCTTTTGGGAATCCTGCACCAGCATCCCAAGTTCCTTTGCACCTCCGATTTCTGAATTATTTCTCCATTTAGAAAGTAGTCTATGCCTTTATCCCTTCTACTAAAGTGCATGCTAAAGTGTACTTTGCTATGCTGTATTCCATTTGCCTCTTATTTGCCCACTCTCCCAACCTGTCCAAGTCATTTTGCAGCCTCCCTGCTTCCACAACACTACCTGCTCCTCCACTTGTCTTCGTAGCATCCGGAAACTTGGCCATAAAGCTATCAATTTCATCATCCAGATTATTAACATAGAACCAAAATGTATCTACACTGAAGGTACACTAAAATGCTGGAGAAACTCAGCAGGTGCAGCAGCATCTATGGAGCGAAGGAAATAGGCAACGTTTCAGGCCAAAACCCCTCTTCAGACTGATGGATGTATCTACACAGACCCTTGTGGAAATACAAACAACAGCAGCAACCTGAAAACGTCCCCTTTATTTCCATGCTTTGCTTTTGACAGTCAGCCAATCTGATATCCATGCTAGTACCTTCCCTCTAATACCATGGGCCCCTATCTTGTTTGGCAGTCTCACATGTGGCACCTTATCAAAGGCCTTCTGAAAATCCAACTAAATAGCATCCACTGACTCTCCTATGCCTGTTTGATATCTCCTCAAAAAACTCAACAGATTTGTCAGACAAGATCTCCCCTTAACAAAACAATGTTGACTTTGGCCTATTTTACCATGAGCCCAAGTTGTCCATGATGACCAATATGCCCCATCTAGGCCAGGCCCATATTGCCTGAATTTGACCAATATCCCTCTCAACCGTTTCTACTTGTGTACCTGTCGAAATGTCTTTTCAATTTTGTTATAGAACCTGTCTCAATAACTTCCTCTATCATCTCATTCCATATATGTACAGTGTGAACAAGTTGCCTCTCGGGTTCCTATTATTCTTTACCCCCTCATCTTAAATTTATGCCCTCTGGTTCTTGACTCCCCAACCCTGGGACAAGGCAGAGTGCATTCACCCCTATTTATGGCCATCATGATTTTATGGACCTCTATAAAATCACCAAAGTTAGACATTAAAAGCTGGAGTAACTCAGCGGGTCAGACAGCATCTCAGGAGAAAAGGAATAGGTGACGTTTCAGGTCGAGACCCTTCTTCAGACAGAGAGTCAGGGGAAAGGGAAACGAGAGATATAGATGGTGATATAGAGAGATATATAACAAATGAATGGAAGATATGCAAAAAAGTAACACTGATAAAGGAAACAGGCCATGGTTAGCTGTGGGCTAGGTCAAAACGGGGGTGGGGGGTCCTGGATCTTAAAACTGCATTTACCTAATAAAGGATCAGCTTTCTTGGGAATAGTTCAGTTGCAGCAGAGATGGGGCAGCTTGACAGAAGATTAGAGTAATAATAATGTTTAATGTACATTTGCTGTCATCATAGAAACATAAAAACATGAAAAATAGGTGCAGTAGTAGGCTCTTCGAGCTAGCACCACCATTCAATATGATCATGATTGATCATTCAAAATCAGTACCCCGTTCCTGCTTTCACTCTATATCCATTGATCCGTTAGCCCTAAGAGCTGAATCTAACGCTCGAATTGGCCTCTACTGCCTGTGGTGGAGAATTCCACCGATTCACAACTCTCTGGGTCTTGTGGGAATGGATAATCTGTCATCATTGCTGCTGGTTCGGACAGATTTTGGAACTAACGGAGCCAAGGGCATGCCAGAAGTGTCCAGCACAAATGTGATTTACAGAATATAATAGAAACAATAGCATTCTGCAAAAGTATGCAATGTCCTTTTCACTATTTTTCATCTTAGGCATGGTCTATACTGCAGAAGGCTTTTTAATCACATTTTTAAAAGTTTATTCTTGACAGGTGCTGTCCTTATTAATTATATCATTAACAAAGCTAGCATTCTCAACCCACCCACCTTGAGCCTTTGAATAAATGAAGCCGAGCAGTTTACTTGACTATCATGGTCTCACAAGGCTATTGATTAGGGTTTCCAGGGTGTCGATCAATTAATGAATATTTGTGTCCAAATCAGAGTGGCATGTGAATGGGAGGGCAGCTTGGAACAGGGTGGTATTTCCATATTCCTTTTGTGTTTGACCTAATAGGTGATAAGGTTCATTGGTGTACAAGGTGCTGTCAAAGAATCCTTGGTCTGTCGGTGCATTGCTTCCCATGGGTAGTAATCTTACCAAAAATGGCGCGTCAGTGGAGGAGAAAATGGTTGTCTAAGATGAATGAAGGCTACTGATCATTCAAGTTGCATTGTTGTGGAGGGTTTAGTTTAGAGATACAGCATGGATACAGGCCCTTCGGCCCACCACGTCCACGCTGACCAGTGATTCCCGCATTCTAACACTATCCTATGAACAATTTACATTTATACCAAGCCAATTAGCCTGCAAATCTGTACGTCTTTGAAATGTGGGAGGAAACCGAAGATCTCTGAGAAAACCCACGCAGGTCACCGGGAGAATGTACAAACTACGTACAGACAAGCACCCGTAGTCAAGATCAAACCCGGGTGTCTGGCACTATGAGGCAGTAGCTCCACACCACTATGCCAGTGTTGGACATTGTCCCAACTGAACCATCTAGGCAAGTGTGGACCATTCCTTCAGACATCTAACTTCCATTTAATAGCAGACACAGAAGATTTGGGGAATCAGGAGGTGTACCTTTCGTCAGAGAATGTCCAGTCACATTCTGTTCCAGTAATCATGGCAATGCTGTAGCTGAATATTTAAACTGATGGTAAACAGTTTCACATCTCAATGAATTTGTAACAAGTTAAACCAATTTCAAAGTGAAATAATCACCAAGGAAATTGCAGCCCTGGTGAGATTTCCTCTCAGCTTGTCGCACTTTTTGTACTTTTCCTTGTTTCTTTGTTCTTTGGAAGTAATTTGATGTAAGCATTCCAGACACGCACCGTGCAATCCCAGGAAGCAGTAACATACTGAAACATGAGCACAACACGAGGTTAATTGGAACAGAGATTTCAGAGATGTGCAGAAAATTACAAACCATTTTAATAATCGGAAGATATGCCAACTGAGTCATTAATTAAATGAGTCAAATTTATGATAATTGCCAATAGAATAAAATGCAAATGGCATGAGTCACCTTCAAGGATGCTAACTCATTGAAACAACTTTCAAAATGACACTCTGATCTCTTTTATCAATATACCCTATAGTTATGTTCTTTTCAATATCTAATTCCCTTTTGAAAGTTATGTTTACATTTGGTTCCAGCACACGTTTGGGCAATGTATTCCAGATCAGAACAATTTATTCTTCTCTTTACACTTATACCATCTACATTAGCTACTGCCACTGGAAAACATTTTATTCTGTGCAACTGTTAAAATCACTTGTAATTAGAACATGGCAGAGTTTAGCACAGGAACAGACTCTGGCCCACAATGGCAATGCCAGACATGTTGCTCAGTTAAACTAATCTATTTTTCACATGATCCATTTCCCTCCATTCCCTGCATATACATGTACCCATCTAAAAACCTCTTGAATGCCACTATTGTATCTGCTTCCACCACCACCCGTGGCAGTGCATTCCAGGTACCTAGCACTCTCTACGTAAAAAGACTTGTCCCAATATCTTCTTTAAACTATGCATCCTCTGACCTTAAAGCTAAGCTTTCTAGTCTATGACATTTCTACCCTGGCAAAAAAAGGTTCAGACTGTCTACCCTATCTATGCCTCTCATAATTGTATTTCCTTCAGTCTTCAATGCTCCATAGAAAACAATCCAAGTTTGTCCCGCCTCTCTTATAACTAGTACCCTCTAATCCATGTAGTATTCAGCTAAACAACTTCTGCACCCTCTCCAAAACCTTTATATCTTTCCTATAATGAGGAGACCAGAATTGGGCACAATACTCCAAAAGCAGCCTAACCAATTTTTTGTAAAACTGCAACATGACTTCCTGACTCTTATACTCATTGCTCTGACATAGAAACATAGACATAGAAACATAGAAAATAGGTGCAGGAGTAGGCCATTCGGCCCTTCGAGCCTGCACCGCCATTCAATATGATCATGGCTGATCATCCAACTCAGTATCCTGTACCTGCCTTCTCTCCATACCCCCTGATCCCTTTAGCCACAAGGGCCACATCTAACTCCCTCTTAAATATAGCCAATGAACTGGCCTCAACTACCTTCTGCGGCAGAGAATTCCGGAGATTCACCACTCTCTGTGTGAAAAAAGTTTTCCTCATCTCGGTCCTAAAGGATTTCTCCCTTATCCTTAAACTGTGACCCCTTGTTCTGGACTTCCCCAACATCGGGAACAATCTTCCTGCATCTAGCCTGTCCAACCCCTGACTGATGAAGGTATGCATTCCATACACCATCGTTACCAATCTATCTACATTTTAAGGGAGCTGTAGACTTGGATCCCAAGATCCCTCTGTATGTTAATGTTGTTAAGGGTCTAGCCATAAACTATGCACTTTCCCCACACATTCAACCTTCCAATGTGCAACACCTCACGTTTGCTTGGATTAAATTCCATCTGCCATGTGTCTGCTCTTATCTGTAACTTATCTATATCCCACTGCATTCCTTGATAACCCCACCAAATGTGATGTTGTCTGCAAACATATTAACCAACCCAGCTACTTTACCTCCAAGTCATTTATATATATCACAAATGACAGAGGTGACATTGATCCCTGAGGAACACTACTGATCACAGACCTCTAGCCAGAATAACACCCTTTCACCACAACCTGTCTTCCAGAGATAAGCCTGTTCTGAATCTAAACTACCAAGCCACAATGAATCCAATACATCTTAATCTTCATGGCAGCCTGCCATGAGGGACTTTATCGAATGGCTTACTAAAAGCCACGAGGACAACATGCACTGCCTTACCCTCATCAATTACCTTTGTCTCCTCCTCAAAACATTCAAATTATTAAGACATAACCTGCCTTGGCCTAAGCCATGCTGACTATCCCCAAATATCCTATTCTTTTCCAAATGCAAGTAAACCTTATCTTGAAGAATCCTCTCCAATGGCTTCACTACAACTGACGTGAGGCTCACCTGATACGTCACCCATCTTTTTATCTCCAGAGATGCTGCCTGAACCGCTGAGTTCCTCAAACTCCAGCACTTTGTGTCTAAACCAGCATCAGCAGTCCCTTCCTCCACGTACTACACCAATGCTACCTAACTTGCAGTCATTTCCTAACTTCCTGACCTGAAAGTCCCAGATGCTTCAAATAGATAAAAAACACTTAATTCCCCAACATTGATGAGCAGAAGATGCTCCAGAAGAAAGACTCCTAGTATTGATGCTGAAGGGTCTGAGTTACCTGGCTTCTCTCAGGAATGTGGATGATGGAACGGATTGAATCAGTGTGTCCAATATTTCTCTGCACTTGCATAAATGTTTCAGGGTCATAAACACTGAAGAAATATTAAAGAAATATTAATGAAAGGAAAGAAAACCCCACAAGTAAATGAAAAGGAATGTCTTTAATAATCTTTAATACAAATCTACAAGAAGAGGTGGAAACACAGAACTGCAGATGCTGGTTTCTACCAAAGATAGACACAAAGTGCTGGGATAACTCAGCAGGCCAGAGAAAAAGGATTGGCGCCGCTTTTGTTCGAGAACCTTCTTCAAACCCGGAGTCTGCAGAAGGTTCCCGACCTGAAAGGACATCCATCCTTTTTCTCTTGAGATGCTGCCTGGCCCGTTAAGTTACGCCAGCACTTTGTGTCTATCTATAAGAAAATTACTTTGATTTGCACCTTAACTTCAGGTATGATGGTTGTGCAGTGGTAAGAATGACAATGTACTGTGAAAATCCATCAGATTCACCAATGTGTCCCATTCTTACTTGGTCTGGCCTAAATGTGATTCTAGACCTCGACTTGTAGTCCTCTGGATCAACAAAAATTATGCCCCTGTCAAACGAAAACACAGGTCCCAAATGAAGGAACTGCCAGGAATTATGGAAAGATTAAAATCGGAAATATGTAAACCAGTGAGAAATGGAGAAACATTTTCAAAGGACTAACTCTGGGGTGAGACTAGGTAGAGATTCGAAATCAACAATGAGAATTTCAAACCTCCTCAGACCAAGAAGCAATGTGAGTACAGGAATGCAGAGGAAACTTTACTTCATTTCGTTTTTTCATTTTGAGATATAGCGCGGAAACAGGCCCTTCGGCCCACCAGGTCCGCACCGACCAGCGATCCCCGCACATTAAAACCCACTAGGGACAATTTTTACATTTTACTAAGCCAATTAACCTACAAACCTGTACATCTTTAGAATGTGGGAGAAAACTGAAGATCTCTGAGAATATCCACGCAGGTCACGGGGAGAACGTACAAACTCCGTTCAGGCAGCACCCGTAGTCGGGATTGAACCTTTGTCTCCAGCGCTGCATTCACTGTAAGGTAGCAACTCTACCACTGCACCATCATGACCCTGTGGAGCTGGAAACTCACCGTTCCACACCTGATTCTAACTTTATAGAGTGTAATTTGAAGAAAAATTGATCAGATCAAACAAGAGAAAAAAAAATCCTCAAATGTTAACCATCAGAAAGTTGCGAGCTGAGAGGGAATGAGCAGCTTCAAAGCTGTGGAGCTTGGAAAACCTTCCACTATATCTCCCTCTGCTGCTTGCCTTTAGTAAAATTAACCACATCTACTGTTCTACAAATAGACTCAAAATGCTGAAGTAACTCAGCGGGACAGGCAGAATCTCTGGAGAGAGGGAATGAATGACGTCCTACTCTCCAGAGATGCTGCCTGTCCCACTGAGTCACTCCAACATTTTGAGTCTATCTTCGGTTTAAACCAGCATCTGCAGTTCCTTCCTACTATATTGCAAACATTTGCAATGTCCATAAGCTATTTGTAATGAGTCGAGTCGTACACACGTTAAGATACAACACATCTATATAATTAAAAGTCTCATCTTGACCACTTCCTGTCTGCGCTGTATATTGATTTTAGAAAAAATGCTACCCTCTATAGTCACAGACTTTAAGTCTTTGAATTTTGTGCAGGCGAAAACCACTGCAAGCAATTCTTTTTCAATCTGTGCATAACATTGTTAAGTGTCGGTTAGTGTGCGACACACTTGCAGTCACCATCGGTATTGGGATGCATGATGCTCAGCCAAGTCGCACCCTCAGACGAGAATGTCATCGACAATGATGGGGCATGGATACCCCGCAAACAGTTGTTCCATCGTGCGCTGAAAATCCTCGCTGGCAGAGTTGATGCCAAAGGGCATTCTCCGGAATTTGTAACGGCCGAAGGGGGTACCGAACCTAGTAAGGCTAGACGAGTCTGGGTCCAGCGGAATCTGCCAAAAAGAACTTTTGGCATCCAGAACGGAGAACACTGATGCGTTGCCTATGTGAGCAGCAACTTCCTCTACCATTCGCATAGGGTTGTGCGGGCGTTTGATAGCTATGTTGAGATTCCTGGGGTTTATGCAGATACGGATTTCCTCCTTGTTCTTCTTCATTGCAACAACCATGGTGCATACTCAGTCAGATTGGTTAGAAACTTCAGCTATGACACCCAGGGAGACCATCCGCTTGAGCTCATTGTGTACTTTGTCACGCATGGCAAGCAGAACACTATGTGGTGCTCGAACCACAGGAGTGACTTTGGGATCAACAGCGATGCTGTACTTGAGGGGTAGCTTGCCAAGCTCATCATTAAATAGTTCTCTATATTGAGAGAGTATTTGGTGAGTGGAGCCCTCAGCGAAAAAGTGTTGATGGACAGCGCGGCCAAAGTAGACTATGCTTAGATCATGGCATGCATTGATACCAAGCAGAGTTTCAGAATCCCCCTTGATGATATAAAACTTTAGTGTATGAGACTGCGAGTCTATGATGCAGTTTAAATCAGTTTGTCCAAGCAGGTGTAGAACATCACCCCCGTAGGGCCGAAGCATGGCCGAGGCCTTTTCGACATGCTCAGCATTATGTTTTTTTAAAAAACTCAGATGACGAGATGACAGTGCATTTCGCGCCGGTATCAATCTTTGCGATCATAGGCTTGTTATTCACAAACATGGTTACCTCAGGGTCAAGTTGCTCATTAGAGGAAGGGAGCAGAGAGTGGATGGCTCAACTGTTATCTTCACTTTCAGAGAGCTGAGCGGAGGATGGCACCTCAGGCTCTTGGTTTTCGTTAACAGCAAACTCATGTTGTAACAGGTGCAAACTCGGCCTTGGGATGGATTGCACGGGAACGGCAACATTTTGCAAAGTAGTATAATTTCTTGCAGAAATTGCAAATTTTGCCATAAGCAATACAGAACTACCAACCCGGAGCATGAGAATAGCTACAATTAGGACATCGAGCAGCAGACCTTCTCTGCTGCCAGGTCAGGGAAAGCTGTTACGACAGGTCGCCTGTTACGACAGGAGATGTCTGTAAGGTTGACACTATACTGGAAGCGCTGGACAGAGATCACAGACTGAGTGTGAGAAGCCGTTATCTCATCAATCCGACAGGCATGTTCGGCTTGATTAAGAGTCAGTTCAGTGTTACAAAGTAATTCGTATCTCCCATTATCACTGAGCATACCTCCAACAATTTTGTCACGGATCAGTTCATCGCATAATTCTCGAAAATGACAGCGTGCAGCCATGTGTTTCCAGACGCTGATAAAGCACTCAACTGGCTCGCCGACTTGTTGCTTACAAGAAAAAACTTGTTATGTTCAATAATAAAGTTCGAGGGGAGGTCACACAACTGTCTAAACTTTGCAAGTAAGACAACAGGGTCACCAATCATTTCTGCAGGCACATATATCTGACCATTTGCATCTAAAACAGCAGGCTCAAAAGTAAAATGGTCTGTACCTTTCATTGCCTCAGAACCAGCCAGGTTTAGTAACAGAAGCACGTACATCTGGAGGACCGTTGCGATGAACGATGCGAATGTAGTGAATGTAGTCACGCTCGAAAAGGCACCAGCATTCAACAATGTCAGAGTCAAAGATCAGAGGACTAGGACAGAGGTGGAACATGTTTCCAGCTTCAGGTTCCTGGGGGTCAACATCTCCAATGACCTCTCTTGGACCCACAATACCTCAACTCTGATCAAGAAGGCTCACCAGCGTCTCTTCTTCCCGAGGAGACTGAAGAAGGTCCATCTGTCTCCTCAGATCCTGGTGAACTTCTACCGCTGCACCATCGAGAGCATCCTTACCAACTGTATCACAGTATGGTATGGCAACTGCTCTGTCTCCGACCGGAAAGCACTGCAGAGGGTGGTGAAAATTGCCCAACGCATCACCGGTTCCTCGCTCCCCTCCATTGAGTCTGTCCCAAGCAAGCGTTGTCTGCAGAGGGCGCTCAGCATCGCCAAGGACTGCTCTCACCCCAACCATGGACTGTTTACCCTCCTACCATCCGGGAGGCGCTACAGGTCTCTCCGTTGCCGAACCAGCAGGTCCAGGAACAGCTTCTTCCCTGCGGCTGTCACTCTACTCAACAATGTATCTCGGTGACTGCCAATCACCGCCCCCCCCCCCCCGGACACTCCTCCCACAGGAAAAACACTATGTCTGTATACATGTAAAAATATTTATTTATTGAATTCATATTCTATGTCGCTCTTCCAGGGAGACGCTAACTGCATTTCGTTGTCTCTGTACTGTACACTGACAATGACAATTAAAGTTGAATATGAATCTGAATCTGAATCTGAGAACGAGTTTGCCATGATAGAGATAACAGGCACATAAAACAAATATAAAAACCTGATAAACGTGAACGGAGTAGTTAAGATTCACTTCTTGACACCATGTAATGAGTCAAGTCATACACACATCAAGATACAACACATATTTATTAAACTACACCTACAGCATTGGTCTGCAGGACATTACAGTAACTAGCAGCTACCAAGACTGAATTACGTAAGATCTTGGTAATATCAATCGCATAATAGGCGGAGCACCTACTAACAAGCACTACAATTGGTTAGTAGGAAATAACCAATCTACACTATTCACAGTCTAATTTTCCATGCTGGACAAACACCTCCATCAACCCCACACTTCATAAGCCCCATGTACTCTCACGCGCAAGCCTTACCTCATGCTTTCCTGAATCCCAGCGATAATGCAGCCATTGTCCTGGTCGATGCAAAGACAATTAACCGGTTCATGTGTGACCAGTATTTGATCACATTGCGATCCATCTTCACTCTGTTACAAATAGACAGCCCAATAATGTTGAGAAACACTTGGATGGTTCAGTATTCAGTAACTGTTGCACAGGAACTCCAAGACGCAGGAGCTTCGATCGCCCTGACGCGGGGAGTTCGATCGCCAGCTGCGGGAGTTTCGATCGCCCTAACTGCGGATGTTTAGACTGCCCCGGTCGTGGGAGAATAAAAGAGGAAGAAGTTTGGACTTTAATGCCTTCCATCACAGTGAGGAATGTGGTGGGGCCGCTGTGGTGGATGTTAATGTTGACGTTTATGTAGTTTTGTGTCTTGTTGCTTTTTTTTAGTATGGCTGTATGGTAATTCGAATTTCACTGTACCTTAATTGGTACGTGACAATAAACTGACCTTGAAACCTTGAGGATGATGATAACACTATTGCAGTTCGGTACACCTGCATTTTGCTGGTGGCCCATATGAAGCCCATATATATGGCCTATTAATGTATTGTACTTAGCTACTCATTCTCATGTGTCAGGCTGAATATGACAACTGTGCTTTAGACCTCCGTTCCTGTGTCTAACCCTCTCTGATACGACTGCAGTACCTCTGCGGTGTAATGCAGGGAATGCTACTCTATCTCAATCTCTTGCATGGGGTGGATGTAAAAGTACTGTTCCTCGGTACATGTGACAATAAACTGAATTGAACTCAAGTTGTGGAGATTGGAAATGGCAGAGCTGTTCTTCTTTTCTTTTAATCCATGAAGCAACATTAGTACAACAGACAATCTGACCATTCCTCCATGTGACCTAGCTGTGTGCAATTTGCTTATGTTTTCTATAGAATTGTAATTACTATTCTGATGTACATCATTGGGTGTGAAATGCTTTGTAAAGCATTCAATTCAGATCAGTTCAGTTCAGTTTAGTTTATTGTAACATGTAACTATAGAGGTACAGTGAAAAGCTTTTGTTGCGTGCTATCCAGTCAGCAGAAAGTAAATACATGACTACAATCGAGTCATTACTGTGTATAGATATATGATAAGGGAATAACGTTTAGTGCAAGATAAAGCCAGCAAAGTCCGATCAAGAATAGACTGAGGATCACCAATGAGGAAGATAGTAGTTCAGCACTGCTCTCTAGCTGTGGTAGGATGATTCAGTTGCCTGATAACAGCGGGGAAAAAACTGTCCCTGAATCTGGAGGTGAATGTTTTTACACTTCTATACCTTTTGCCTAATGGGAACGGGGAGAAGAGTGAGTGACCAGGGTGCAACTCTTCCTTGATTATGCTGCTGGTCTTACTGAGGTAGCGTGAGGTATAAATGGAGTCAATAGTAGGGACGTTGGTTTGTGTGATGGTCTGGTTATGAAAAGTTGCCAACAATTAAAGTCTCTTACTTTAATCTTAACCAGGCCAGTTTCTTCAACTGGTTCCAGCATATCTTGGTTCCCTGTGAGATACTTACCCAGATCCGGATTGTCCCATCCTCTGAGCCACTGATCCACTTATTTAAGAGGGAATGCCACAAGATGGCAGTGATGTCAGCCTCGTGACCCTGCAGAACGCTCACGAGCTTCATTTCACTTGTGATGGGGCTGAACTGGCGAATGTAGACCATCCCATCACTCGAAGAGTAGGCAAACTCATTCCTAACTAACAGTAAAGGGTTCTGGATGAATCTGGATTCCAACAGCTAACATGTGTTTTATTTATTGCTACCAATTAAACTAATGAACAAAAAGAAACAAGGACAAATCAGGTTACCTTTAGTTTAGTTTAGAGATACCATGCATAACGGGCTCTTCAGAGTCCGCACCGACCAGCGATCCTCGTATACCAACACTATCCTACACACAGCAACTCTACCGCTGCACAACTGTGCCAGCCGGTTACTTTGTGAGGGAGCTTTTGATATTAATTCATTGACGGAGAAAAAATAATGAACTCAGTAGTTCCAAATTTATCAAACTGTGGCTGATACACTGGCACAGCTGGTTGAGCTAACACCTCACAACTTCAGAGGCCCAGCTTCATTCCCGAGTTTGTATGTTCTACCTGTGGCCACACGGGTTTTCTCCAGATGCTCCGGTTTTCTCACACATGCCAAAGATTTGGGGATTGGCAGGTTACTTGGTTACTTTAAAATTATCCCCAGTGTAGGTGAGTTGCTGGAGTTATGAATAGTTACGGGGAAAATTAGTGGGGGAATGGGATTGTTCTGCACTGCACAGACTTGATGGGACCCAGCACAGACTTGATGGGCCAAGTGGAATCTTGCTATATTGCAAGGAATTATTAACAGGAAATTAGACAGTTTAATAGATTTAAAGTGCTTACATAAATTGCTCTTGTGTTGTAATTGGTAAAAAAGTTTTATTATTAATTGTAGGTAATTCTGTCAACTGATATAGCACCTGCCAAGTTGACTTGAGACTGCAGGGGTGTTTGGCTACCTCTACTGCAGGTCCAGCTATGATGGTGTTCTAACAGAGCTGGGATACAAGGGAAAGGCTTGCTGAGCCCCTTTAGAGGTTGAATAAGAATCATCCATCTGAACGTTGTATTTACAAGTTTCTTGCACTACAGTGGATTAGTTAACCACTTTGGAAGAAAATAACTGCCAGCAGATGGAGAAATTATGACAAAATGCTATTTCTGCTTCCTATTCTTACTTGCCACACATCCTGCTACATATCTCCATCTTTTTTCTGATTTTATTTTGTACTAGACTAAGTGGGACCCATTGGGTCCCATGTTCACACGGGAGGACTAGTCCCCCAATGCAAAATTCCACCTCTCCACCAATTCCAATATTGGTGGCCAGTGGGGTGGGGGGGGGGGGGGGGGGGGGAGAGGGGGGGCTTTTTGGAGCGCTAGTATGGCCACCAAATTCAAACGCAGTTTCCTACCACTTCAAGCAGGGTGCAAGGCCACCGAATTCAAGTGCAGTTTCATACCACTTCAAGCAGGGTGCAAGGCCACCAAATTCAAGTGCAATTTCATACCACTTCAAGCAGGGTGCAAGGCCACCAAATTCAAATGCAGTTTCATACCATTTCATGCAGGGTATAAGGCCACCACATTCAAATGCCGTTTCATACTATTTCAAGTAGTGAAGCCACCATAAAACGACACAAAACACCACAAAACACCATATATACACCACATAAACACCACATAAACACCACATAAACACCACACTCATAGTTCAGTAGACATTCAGTGTGTTCAGTTGATTCACAGCTCAGACAGAGACGTGACCTCTCCCTCCCCCATCTTGCAGAGACTGAGCCACACTCACACTTCCGGGTATTATAATCCCTCTTCCCTCCCACCGGAAGGGGCCTGGCCTTCATGGCATGATTGACAGGAGAGAGATTCTCAACTTTTTTTTTAACACTAATAACACTTTTATTTTTCATTGATGGGAAGAATCCTCTGCACCTGATGAGCGGAGGAGGACTGAATAAGATGGCCAAAAATCACAGCCGTAAGTGGCAGCGTTTTCTATCTAAAATCAATATACAGTGCAAACAGGAAGTTGTCAAGTTTAGACTTTTAATCATTTGCCATTTCAAACCAACCACCACCAACCATTTGCTGTGCTTTATTTCAAACCAACCACCATCAACCATTTGCTGTGCTTTATTTCAAATCAACCACATTTTCATTTTAAAACCACATTAAGGGCACTCAAGGTCACTCAAGGTCAGTAAAACCACACGCACAGTAGACTTTTGTTCAGTGTTATTCACAGCTCGGACTGAGAGACGTGACCCTCTCGCTCCCCTATCTTTCAGAGATTAACTGAGGCACTCAACACTTCCAGGTTTTATAGTCCCTCCGGAAGGGCCGTGGCCTTCAGGAGAGAGAATCTCAACATTTTAAACACTAATAACTCTTTTATTTTTAATCGATGGTAAAAATCCTCTTGTCCTGCACAGCGGAGGGGGACTCTGACTAAGATGGCCAAAAATCACAGCCGTAGGTGGCAGCGTTTTTTCCAAAATCAATATACAGAAAACCAGGAAGTGGTCAAGATCAGAATTTTAGTAATATAGATTAGTGAACCTAATCCTGACACCATTATGGTCACTTTAATTTAGCCCATTTATTTAATTATTTGCAGATTAATAAAATCTGATTTTAAAATCTCTAAATCCACTTGCATGACATTGTACAACCACTAGTTGAGATGCATTAACACTGCAATACTGATATGTACAATGTGTCTTCATAACCTACATGAACTAGGAACACTCAAGCCCAATGGACTCAATAGAGATGAAATAATTTCCATAGGCGCTTTAGTTTTAGGTTACAAGTCCATTCCAAATCTTGGCTAATCTGGTGAAAATCTCTGCTCTCATGACTCCAAGGAACTTGTGGCAAGTATGAGATAATTGTATAGGAAGAATCCACCATGCAAAGCTGCTCAAGGATTCCCACTATCAAAGGCCAGTCAAAGGTACAAGAGTTGTAGGATTGGGTTTTGAAGAGTAACATCTTATTTTAAGGGGATCAGAGGGTATGGAGAGAAGGCAGGTACGGGATACTGAGTTGGATGATCAGCCATGATCATATTGAACGGCGGTGCAGGCTCGAAGGGCCGAATGGCCTACTCCTGCACCTAATTTCTATGTTTCTATGTTTCTATGTTTAGTCAGGAGTGCAAAGGAAGTCTAGAGGCCAGATGCTTGATCATTAGGTGGGCCCAGGTGATGATGCAGGCAAAGCAAACTCTTAGTGCAGGAGAAGGTATTGGACTGGAGCACAACCTCCAAATGAAGGAGGGTCTCAAGCTTGAAATTCAGCCATGGAGCCTGAAGATGGATGTAATTGGCATACAAAGAACAAGGGCCAACATCAATGTTTAGTGACCTCCCAGTGTTGAACTAAAATAAATACCTGTTCAACGTCAGGTAAATAATGGGATAAAATTAAACGCACATGAGTGTTTGACAGGGTTGATAGCAATATTGAAGAGAAATGCCCAGCATCTTTGAGAACTAAAGATTAAGCAATTACTCATTGCAGCATCCTCAAAATCTGTTTGTAATTTTCTTTGAATACTGTCATTTATTAGTTGTATAAACAGTGAAATTATCCATTTTACAGCCGTGTGCTATGGAAATGGACCCGTTGAATACTCGTGGGAAATGTGGGGAGATAAGAGAAGTTGAGAAGGAAAGGCTGGTAATGAATCTTCATTTGTAAAAGCTTCAGCCAGTGTAGCTTCTGAGCTGGGAGTCTTGCACAGTGAGCGAAGAATAAAAGGACTGCTCTGTGTTCAACTTAAAGAGTATTTTTTTTTACAAACCGATCGTTTTGTGTACGGACTGTGAAATTGCTTGCACTAAATCCTTTATCACATTTTGACAAGCATTGCCTAGTTATTGGAGTCTGTCATGTGAATCCTATTACTGTTAATCTTTTGTTTGCAAATAACACAACCTGCGACTTGGAATCCTTAGCAACCAGATTAATATTTACCACTATTTATACTGTGGGATTCAGCCAGTACCAAGACAATGGACAGATTTTCTTGGCTCAGTTTCAGCCTGCTAAAGTGTCCACGCTTTTTTTCTCTTTTATGTTTTCCTGTAATTGAAGTTGAGTTTTCAAAGTCTTTGTCCCGGATCCTTGTGTATCCCTTTGGAGAATGGGACGGTGAGAGGGATAAGTGGAGGAGGGGAATGGATAAACCCTGGGAAATGGGGTTGGGATCAAGATCTGAATAGGCAAGGCAAACAGGTTGAGAAGCTAAACCTAGTGTGGTGGAACATTTGAGAGGGTAATTGAAACAGTAACCCATGTTTGATGAAGATTATTAAAGGGAATTTAAGGATATACGAAAAAGGAACGCGAGCAGATTACACATACCTCTCAGGCCTGTATTTAATAAGTAGAAACAAGGAACAGCAGTTGGTTTACAAATAATACAATGTGCTGGAGTAACTCAATGGGTCAGGAGCATCTCTGGACATGGATAGATAAAGTTTCAAGTCGGGACATTTCTTCAGACTGCAATATCACCTGTTCAAGTTCTCCAGAGATGCTGCCTGACCTGCTGAGCTACCCCAGCCCTTTATGTCCTGTATCTAATAGCATGGTTAAACCTTCATGCAGCACAGAAGCCATCTAGTACAACTTTAACAATAATCTCATTTTCATTCTTGCATCCTCATAAACTCACCCATTCCCTATTCACCAATACAACTCTCCCAACTAATCCCTGCAATCCTGGGCGACAATTAGGGCAGCACGGTGGTGCAGCGTTAGAGCTTGCAGTGCCAGAGACCTGGGTTCGATCCTGACCATGGATGCTGTCTGTACGGAGTTTGTACGTTCTCCCCATGGGTTTTCTCTGAGATTTTTGGTTTCTTCACACACACCAAAGATGTACAGGCTTGTGGTTTGATTGGCTTGAGTTTGTATACTATGTATAAGTGTAAATTGGCCCAAGTGTGTTTAGGCTTGTGTTAATGTGCGGAGATCGCGGGTCGGTGCGGACTCAGTGGGCCGAAGGTTTCCACATTGTATCTCTAAACTAAAGTAAACTAAACTGTGACATTTTTAGAGCCACAAAGATCAATTGGATTATTAGGGGAGACTGAGTAGGCTGGGACTTACTTCCTTGGAGTGAAGAATGCTGAGGTGTCACCTTACAGAGTTATATAAAATCATGGTGGTTTTGGTTTAGTTTATTGTCATGTGTACTGAGGTACAGAGAAATGTGTTTTTGATGCATGCTATCTCGTCAGAGGTAAGACTATACGTGATTACAACAAAGCCATCCACAGTGTACACCACTTACAGGATAAAGGGTATAACGTTTAGCGCAAGATAAAGTGATATGGAATATGGAGAAACTGGTGTAGGTAGGGTGATCAGTCACAGCCTTTTTCCAGGGCAGAGAGTTGAGGCGAGAGGGGAAAGATTTAAAAGGGACCTGGTGGGCAACTTCTTTACACTGAGGGTGATGGGTATATGAAAAGAACAGCCAGAGGAAATGGTAGAGGCAGGCACAGTTACAATGCTTAAAGGGCATTTTCACAGGTGTAAGGACAGAAAAGGTTCATAAGAATGAAGGCCCAATGCAGGCAAATGGCACTAGCATAGGTAGGTAACCTGGTAGGCTGAAGAGTCTGTTTCTTTGATATTCTAACTTTTTGACTCTTGGATCTCAGCCTCTAATCTTTTGAATGAATGAGCACACACACACACACACCACCAGGATATAGAACTTGAAAGAGAAAATCTTAAATAATTAAGCGATTTTTTCTGAGCTTGAAGTCAAAAGATCCTCCAGATGCTGTAATTGTGAGCAAAAAACAGTGTTGTAGGAACTCAGTGGGTCCGACGCTATTTATTGAGGGACTGAACAGATGACATTTTGGAGTTGGGACCCTTCTTCAGACTGTGGTGCAATATTTTTGGAGTTTAATTCAGATACGTGTGAGGTCTTGCATTTTGGGAAGTCAAACTAGGGCAGGACATTCACAGTGAATTGGCGGGTCCCAGGGGGTTTTGTAGAGCAGAGGGATCTAGGAGCACAAGGACATAGTTCCCTGAAAGTGGTGTCAGAGGTAGAAGTAGAGATGCCATAGTGGTGAAGGAGGATTTTGGCAAGTTGGACTTCATTAATCTAGAAATTGGGTTTGTAAGTTGGTATGTTATGTAGCAGTTGTACAAGATGTTGGTGAGGAGGCACTTGAAGTATTATGCTCAGTTTTGGTCACCCTGCAACTGGACAGATGCCATTAAGCTGGAAAGATTGCAAATAAGCTTTACAAGAACATTGCCAGGGCATTAACATAACAACATTTAAAAGAAAATTGGACAGGTTCAAGGAGGGGGAAGGCTGAGAAAGAAAGATATGGGCAGAATGGGGCAAACAGGACTAGTTTAGATGTGGCATATTGTTCGGCATGGATGAGTTGGGCTGTATGAATGTATGTATGAATATGACTGTATGAATTACATTACTGGACTATGGAATCCTGCACCATTGATATGGAGACCTGAGTTTACCTTCCATCATGGCCGTTTGGGAAGTTACATTCAAACAATGAACAAAAATAAGACCATCAGATTATTGTAAAAACATTGAATTTCCTAATGCACTTCAAGGTGCATTACTCAATATGGACTGTAGGTGGCTCCAGAGTCACCTTATGGTCATAGTCAACAATGCCCTCAGTGCAAGGGACTTAAGGATGGAGAATACACACCATCTTGCCTGTGACATCCACATCCTGTGAGAGAATACATTTTCAAAAAGCTTCTTAACCAAAGCCCAACACAATTGCAGCCATTTTAAAAAAAAAGACTGAAAATGATGCAAATATCCAGCAGGTCAGGCTGACCTGAAATATTAGCTCTGCTTCTCTTCTCACTAATGCAGCCTGACCTGCTGAGTATATGTACATTCTTATTTTAGCTTTCCAGCACGTACATTTTTTTGATTTTCACAATTGCAGAAGTATTTCTTTACACATGTACTCAAGCACTTATCAATAAAACATTAAACCATGGGCCTTCCTAATTGTTTAATGCACCCAGAGTTTACTTAATGGCTTTGTGGGTTATGATTATTTGAGAATATTAGTTAATGTGCTTAGTTTAGTTTAGTTTAGAGATACAGCACAGAAACAGGCACTTCGGCCCACCGAGTCCGAATCGACCAGCAAACCCCGCAGCAAACACTGCCCTACACGCACTGGGGACATTTTACACATACACAGAGGCAATTAACCTACAAGCTTATATGTCTTTGGAGTGTGGGAGGAAACAAAAGATCTCAGAGAAAACCCACGCGATCGCGGGGAAAACTTACAAACTACGTACAGACAGCACCTGTAGTCGGGATCGTACCTGGGTCTCTGTTGCTGCAAGCACTCTAAGGCAGCAGCTCTACCACTGCGCCACCATGCTGCCCACAATGGCAAATGTGATTGTGCCATGTTTCTGTGTACCAAAGTGTCTAATGATGTAGGTTGACACAAAAGTACCAGGTTTTTGTGTCTATCTTCGATGTCAACCAGCATCTGCAGTTCCTAAGAACTACCAAGTTCCTTAAGAATCACCAAGATGCTGTACAGAACGCCACAGGAGATCCTTCTTCCCTTTGGCTATCAACTGTACAACTCCTCCCACTTCTGTCGTGGGGTAGACTGCCTCCCCTCCCCCCTCTCCAATCTTTCCACATCCCCAATCCTTTCCACTTATCACTTTAATTTCATGTTTCATGTATTTTGAGTTTTAGGACTGAGGACAGATCAATTTCCCTCCTGGGATAAATAAAGTTCTATCGTTTCGTAATGTATTATATCGTATTATAATGACACAGGTTAACTGGGCACAAGGGGATTTCTTGGGGACAGCTGTTTGGAAGACTGACTGAGTATTCAGCAAACTAATGAGAATCACAACTCACCGCTTTGGGCTGTAGGCAAGATCTAAAATGGCGCCATCACAGGCCAGCTCCTGTACATCTCCACTCTCACCTGGCGCAGTATTGGAGAACGCGTTATACAGATCACCCACTTGTAGATCCCACACACATAACTGCCTGTCCCAGCCACCAGAAATCTGTCAGAATAAAGACAAACAGAATAGCAAGACAAACTAACACCTTTGCTTTTATACAGGATTCTGACATTTATTGGTAAGTCCCATCAGACCAATATACGAGTTAAGAAAAAATGTCACTCTATCCTCTTGGACTCGCAAAGAAAAAACTGATGGGATAGATCATTAGTTTCCTCCACACTGTGCTTTAACTGATTTTTAACAGAGCAATTTCACATGTTTAAAATGGAATTTCATAAGCTTTCGATAGATATACACATTTCTCCTCAGCTTCAATAATCTGCCCCAATTCCATTTATAGCTTGAATGCTGACTGTCTGTGACCAGGGACAGTTTTATGTACCTAGTCCATGTACCCTTAAGATTGTAACATCTTTATTCTCTTCAGACCCCCGTATTGAGTAGAGAGAGGACCGATTCCAAATCCAATGTTGTGAAGCCAGTATCTCACCAAATGTGTCATCCAAACCTTTTCCTTTGGGCTACTGGGTAGCTGAATCATTATTGCCGCTCTCATCATCGGCCCCAATAAAACTCATTCCGCAGTTCAGAGACTCTCACGTCCAATGCATGAAGATGCATAATGTACCTTAACCCGCTAGTTTAGCTAGTTTAGTTTATTATTACTGTCAGGTTATAGAGTCATAGAGTCATAAAGCATGGAAACAGGCCATTCGGCCCAACTTGCCCTAGCCGACCAAGATGCCCTATCTAGGCTAATCCCATCTGTCGACATATCCCTCTAAACCTTTTTTTACCTATGTACCTGTCCAAATGTCTTTAAATGTGGCTATTGTACCAAATGCTGTTATGTTTACCGAGATGCAGTGAAAGCCTTTTCTGCATGCTATCCAGTCAAATCATACGATGCATGAGTACTCCACTTCTGGAACAGCACACACAGAATCGCCATGCTCCAGCATCATCTTCCAACTTCCAAGTCTCACGTGTTATGTCTGGGCTTTGTGAGAGAGGAGCTGAAGGTAGGAAACTCACCAGGTAGTCAGTGTCGTATCCTCGATCTCTCCCAACCACAGCAACTCCTCCCACAGGCTGAATATGATGAGACAAAACCTTCTTACACACAAACCCTACATCAGAAAAAAAAACAATTAGTGTTGTTGTGCACATATAGGAAGGCTTTAGCATGAGTTGTGCAATAGTGATTTATGTGAGGAGGCTATGTGTGAATATATGTGTTATAGCTATGAAGTGATACAGCACAGAGACAGGCCCTTCAACCCATTGAGTTTCTGCACCTATCAACTGCACAATTACACAGCTAGGGTGACTTTGAGTTCCTGATTCCCAGCCACTTCAATTCCCGTTCCCATGCTGATCTGTCTACCGTCGGCCTCCACCACTGTCAAAGTCAGACCATACGCAAACTGTAAGAACACCAACATATTCTGTCTGGGTAGCCCACGACTCTACAGCATGAACATTGAATTCTCCAATTTTAGATTGACCTCTCCTGCACTCGCCTTTCTCTCCAATTCTCCTACCCTTCTCACGCAGTTCCATCCCCCACCTCCACCTCCACTATCTGCTCATCATCCACTCCTTCCTAATTTGGATCCCCTGTTTTTCTTATCCCCTCCCCATTCCTATCTACGTACCATCCCTCCCTATGGTTCTACGTTTTACTCCACACCTTCTATGTGGACTCCCCACAGTAATCAAACACTATTGTCCCAGGATCATAGCTGCTACATTCTCCACAGGTGGCCACTGAAATTGCTAAGCAATTATTTCTATTAATAATTGTGCAATGATACTATTTATATAGTGTAATTATACAGCTGAGTATTTTTAGCTTGCAGCAATAAGAATAAACGTATTGCTTTGAAAAGACCTTTATTTTTGAAAAATCCTGCAGGGGAAAAATAACTACGTTATTCCGAGTCTGAAACCACCTAACCCATGATCCCCTACTCTATTGCCTTTATAACACAATTTGCTATGATATCAGGAATCTTAGGAAGTCAAATATTGTATAATAGTAGAAATACCTGCATCAATAAAGTAGCTGCACTGGTTAATAAAATCATAAATTAAGCAAACAAAGATATTTCTAGACAAGTTACATTGAGTTAAGATGAAGATATATGTCAAACTTTGCAGCTAAAATTTGTTTAAGAACAACTAGAGTGTTGTACTGGTACATTAATGACCAATGACATGTAGCTACTGATAAAGGTGTGGAAAATGTATTTTCAAGATAGGATTGCAGAGCTGAGCGGTTGCTTGGGAAGGCTGAAGAGTTTTTTTAGAATAAATAATCACTATGAGGAACACCAAGACTAATTAATGAGGAACACCAAGACTAATTAAGGGGCTGTCCCACTTGGGCGACATAATTGACAAGTTTAGAAGAGTTTAGGAGAGTTTGAAAAAATGTCATGTTGAAGACCTCCTTCGACTATGTAGAAGACCTCCTTCGACCTCCTTTGACTATGATGAAGACCAGCTTTGACTAGCTACGACTAACTTTGGGAAAATTGGACACCGAATAGTGGAGAGTGAAGACGACCTCCTTCGATCTCCTTCGATCTCCCTTCGACTATGATGAAGACTATCTACGACTACCTTCGACTACCCTTGATTACCTACGACTAACATGCCGACCTACCACGACCTACTACGACTAAACCTACGAGTAAAAAAAGTATCGATTTTTCCCATGGCGACCTTTTTTTACTCGCGGGCATTTTTCAACATGTTGAAAAATACGCCGCGACCTAGCTGAGGCCTTGAGTACACGGGGACTACTCTCGAGCATGAAGGAGAGTTACAATGACCCCCTATGACCTCGTGTCGATCATGCTGCGAGTACGAGTCGAGGGCAAACTTGCCAGAACTCGCGGATTAGGTCGCCCAAGTGGGACAACCCCTTAAGGGCAAAAAGCAGTCATCAATAAATCTAAAACGAAGGGCAGGAAAACTGTCTTTACCCAAGGAGAGGTTAAAATGTGAATCCTGCTACGACATGTGTACAAACAGAAGAGACCCATTTCAGGGAAATTGGGTACAGCTATGAACCAGCAAGAAATTGATAGGGTTAGGGTGGAAGGTGACATGTGGCGAGTATAAATCTGCTCGGCCAAATGGCCTGCTTTCATATTGATAAGATTCTACATAAAGCACAACTGGCAAAGTGTCAAAGTTTGCAACCTTCTGTTTAATCTCTCCATTCCTTGACTTCCTGTACCGGCCAGTGTTTCTGGAAACATTTTGTTTAATATGTTCGTTCACCTTTCTTTTCTTGACCAAATATCCATCATGAACATGCAAGTGTTCCCAGCCCCTAGTCCAGCTGTGTGGCTCACCTCAAGGGAAGTTAATTCTGCTCTCAAGTAAAGTCACCTGCATCTTTATCCCCTGCACCAAATGAGACTTTTCCACATCAAAGTCAAAGCGATCGACATCTAACTGTAGCCATCGCTACCCTGTTGATTGAGATCTGCCCAACCTGGACAATTCCATTCCATGTCGTTTAGCAATTTATGAAGTAACCATATCATCTGAAAGTTGTGGCTTTGTTCAAGCACCGGAATTTATCCTGAGTGTTGGATTGTTGGGGTATCATGTGTGCACTATAATACTGAGCTATCTTCACTACCTGAAACACGGTTAGTGACCGAACTCCCGTTCTCCTCCTCAAACGTACTGTATTGTCTGTCAATGCTTGGCTTGGACAAGCATTCAAAATTCTGGAAAAAAGTTCAGAAAGAAATTGCTCTTCCAGTTACATGAGATTAATTTTAATTTGTGCTTCAGACCCACGCCCTGTGCAATAAATATTCCTCCCTAATTTCCAATATTGCTGGCCTTGCAATCCTATTGCCAAGGTAAGCTTCTTTCCATTGCCTACTTAATCCAGGGGCCTTTAAGGTCACTGCTTTTTAATTAATTGCAAGTCAGGATGGAGGATAAATTTAGAGGCATTTCTCTCCACCCATCCATAGAACTTAGAACAGTAGAGCATAGGAACAGCACCTTCAGCCTACAATGTCCATACCGAATATGATGCCAATTTAAACTGATCTCTTCTGCCTGCACATGCTCCATATCCCTCCATTCTTTCCATATCCATGTGCCTCCCTAAAAACCTCTTAAATGCCACTATCGTTATCTACCTCCATCGCCATCCCTTGCAGCGTGTTCCAGGCAATCACCACTCCCGGTAAAAAAACTAGCTCGCACATCTTCTTTAAGGTTTGCCTCTCTCACCTTAAAGCTGTGACCTCTGTTCTTTGACTTTTCACCCTTGGAAAAAGTTTCTGACCATCTACCTTTAGACTTTAGAGATACAGCACGGAACCAGGCCCTTCGGCATGCTGAGTCCACTCCACGCCAATCAGCAATCACCCATTCAAACCTATACATCTTTGAAGTATGGGAGGAAATGGGAGCGCCCAGAGAAAACCCATGCATTCAAAGGGACAATGTACAAACTCCATAAAGACAGCACCCATAGTCAGGATTGAACCTGGGTCACAGGCGCTGTAAGGCGGCAATTTTACCATTGTGCCAATGTGCTGCTCCTGTACCCTGTTATATTTTTATATATTTCTCTCAGGTCACCCTTCAGCCGCGGATGCTGAAGCAGGAACAATCTAAGTTTATCCAATCTCTCTTGATAGCTAACACTATCTTCCCTACAGCCATTTGGCTATTAAACACCACAACCTCAAATAAGCTCTGAACTACATAGACTATTAATGTTATTATTGCGCTATTATTTATTTTGTGTGTATGCATGTGTGTGTATATATCGCACACACATATATATTGGAATTGGTGGAGAGGTGATATACTGTATATATATATATACACTAGACCAAGTGGGACCCATACCCATCGGAGCGCTAGCATGGGTATTGTGGGCTGAAGGGATTAGTTTCCAGAGGACTAGTGTGGACATTGTGAGCCAAATGGATTCTTGGGGTGACAGTTCAGTCACTCAAGCCTGATGTGCTGGCAGCTCACTCATGGCTGTTGGGCGATCAGTTGACTCACGGCTATTCCTTGAAATTCCATTTCAAGCAGGGTGCAAGTCCACCAAATTTAAATACAGTTTCCTACCATTTCAAGCAGGGTGCAAGGCCACCAAATTCAAGTGCAGTTTCTTACCACTTCAAGCATGGTGTAAGGCCACCAAATTAAATTGCAGTTTCATATCACCTCAAGCAGGGTGCAAGGCCACCAAATTCAGGTGCAGTTTACTACCACTTCAAGCAGGGTGCAAGGCCACCGAATTCAAATGAAGTTTCATACCACTTCAAGCAGGGTGCAGCACCACCAAACTCAAGTGCAGTTTCCTACCACTTCAAGCAGGGTGCAGGGCCACCAAACTCAAGTGCAGTTTCATACCATTTCATGCAGGGAGCAGGGCCACCAAACTCAAGTGAAGTTTCATACCACTTCAAGCAGGGTGCAGCACCACCAAACTCAAGTGCAGTTTCCTACCACTTCAAGCAGGGTGCAGGGCCACCAAACTCAAGTGCAGTTTCATACCATTTCATGCAGGGTGCAAGGCCACCATATTCAAATGCGGTTTCATACCATTTCAAGCAGGGTGAAACCACCATAAAACCACCATAAAACCACATGAAACACAAACACCACACTCACAATTCAGTAGACCTCCAGTGTGTTCAGTTGATTCACAGCTCAGACAAAGTCGTGACCTCTCCCTCCCCCATCTTGCAGAGACTGAGCCACACCTACACTTCCAAGTTTTATAATCCATCTCGCCTCCCACCGGAAGGGGCGTGGCCTTCATGGCGTGATTGACAGGAAAGAGATTCTCCATATTTTTTAAAACACTAATAACACTTTTCATTGATGGGAAGAATCCTCTGCACCTGATGAGCGGAGGGGCACTGAACAAGATGGCCAAAAAACACAGCCGTAAGTGGTAGCGTTTTATCTAAAATCAATCTACATTGCAAACAGGAAGTTGTCTAGTTTTACCACCACCAACAACCATTTGCAGTGCAGCATTTCAAAGCAGTTACCACCATCAACAACAACCATTTGCAGTGCAGCATTTCAAAGCATTTACCACCACCAACAACCATTTACAGTGCAGCATTTTAAAGCAACCACATTTTCATTTTCAAACCACATTAAGGGCACTCACAGTTGAATTGGCATGTGTTCAGTGTTATTCACAGCTCAGAGAGACGTGATCATCTTGCTTCCTCCATCTTGCAGAGACTGAGTGAGGCACAACAATTCCGGGCTTTATAGTCCCTCCCCCATCCCACCAGCAGGGGCAGCAGAGAGAATGTCAATATTTTTTAAACATTAATAACTCTTTGATTTTTCATCGATGGGAAAAATCCTCTTGTTCTGCGCAGCGGAGGGGGGCTAAGTAAGATGGCCAAAAATCATACCCGTAAGTGGCAGCGTTTTTTCAAAAATCATGAAACAGAAAAACAGGAAGTGGTCACGATCTTTCTTTTAGTAATGTAGATGTGTGATATATATATATGTGTGTGTGTGTGTGTGTGTGTGTGTGTGTGTGTGTGTGTGTGTGTGTGTGTGTGTGTGTGTGTGTGTGTGTGAGATATTTATATATATATGCGCATTTGTGAGTATGTGTATATATATATGAACATTGAACTTTTTTTCTCTCTCTCGTTTATTATATTGTTTACTCGTATGTTTACATATTCTGCTGTGCTGCAGCAAGTAAGAATGTAATTGTTCTCTCTGGGACATATGACAATCAAAAACTCTTGACTCTTGACACTCTCTCCAGGCAGCATCCTAGTAAACTTCTTCTGCCCCCACTCCAAAGCATCGCTTCCCTTCCCTGCAATGGGGCCACCAGAACTGTACACAATACTCCACTACTCATCTTGTACTCTGTTCACAAAGGAGGAGTTTCTGACATTGTGCCTCAGGCATCTTGAGAAGGGGAACAGTACAGCCAGAGCTGACATACACAGTGGATGCTGCAGAATTCATTTATTTCTGATCACTTTTTATGCTATAAATTCCTTCTCATTCTTCTTTTTGTCTGTCTTCATCCATGATCTATGCAACCATTGAAGAGGTTTCCTGCCCTTTTTTGTTCCATCTCTATTTCCACTTGAAGGATATTCAGCAATTAATCGTCCCTGCCATAAAACCTCTCGCTGACGCTGCTCTATCATTGTACCTTGCCTTGACTGAAAGCATGCATCCTTAATCAATGTTTAATATTTAATATTCAGGAGCTTAAGCATTGAAAATGCACTCCTTTAAATGGAATGGAGCGCTACTCATGGCCCAGCCACTAAATTGAGCATGATGTGATCATATATAGAACAACATAGAAGGAGGCCATTTGAGCTATTTGGTGCATGCCAATTCCCAGAGAAGCAATCTCGTTTGTACCTTTTCACATCTCTTTATTTCCCTGTAGTCCTGCAGCTTATTTTCTCTCGCACGCACTGGTCAACCCCCTTGATTCTGTGTGATGTTAATCCACATAAAGTGGTAACTTGCAGTGGCTTACTAATGTTGCAACATGTCTTCAAAATCGCTGGGGGAAATGGAGCATCCAGATGAAACCATCTAGAGGGACCTGTCTTGGGGGGCCCGCCGAGAACTAAGGGGACCCGGGGTGGGGGCACCGAGTAATAAGGGACAGCCGACGTGGGGAAGGGCACTGAGGGGGCCGCAGAGAATTAAGGGGGACCCTGGGGTGGGAACCAAGAAGGGACGAGTACTTTTTGTAACATTGTCGGTGCCTTTGTGGCGACTCTTTTATGTACTTTGTATGCATAAACAAAGAATTTAACTGCACCTAGTTGCAAGTGATAACAAAGGCAGACAAAAATGCTGGAGAAACTCAGCAGGTGAGGCAACATCTATGGAGCGAAGGAAATAGGCGACGTTTCGGGTCGAGACCCTTCTTCAGAAATCATCATCAAACCCATGTGGTCACTGAGAGAAGCAAATTCTGCATGGACATGGCCCAAAGTCAGGATCAAACCCAGATCATTGGAACTGTGAGGCAACAGCACCAACTGCAGGCTACCCAACACGTATCAGAGTCAGTTGGGTGGACAACGTCCCCTCTAAAACTGGCTGGCAAACCCATCCTCAAAATGCATAATTGGCCTTTGAATTTTCAGACTGGTGAACCAAATCAGATCATGTTTGTTTGGGCTGCTTGTTTGCTTACTTGGAGATGTCAGCCCACCTCTGGTTCCCTCTTACCCTTGTGTTATTCTGTTCTCGACTTGTTCTTGAAGGCATCATCTTGAGAATGCTGGACATGGAGTCATCAAAGCCCCAAAGGTAGATATTGCCATCATCAGCAGCAAGGATCAGCATATCCAGCTCTTCCACAAATAACGACCTACAACCCAAATAATCATGCCGAGATGTTAGCATTCAAAATACATCTTCTGGCCATGGGTTAGAATATCTCACTGCCCTCTTTGTTGGGCTGCATTTTGTCTGTGTGCCATTCAATGACCCATGTTGAATGATCTGTGGAATTCTCTGCCACAGAAGGCAGTGGAGGCCAATTCACTGGATGTTTTCAAGAAAGAGTTAGATTTAGCTCTTCGGGCTAATGGAATCAAGGGATATTGGGAGAAAGCAGGAACGGGGCACTGATTTCGGATGATCAGCCATGATCATATTGAATGGTGGAGCTGGCACGAAGGGCTGAATGGCCTATTCCTGCACCTATTTTCTATGTTTCTATGTAATCTTGCCCACCAAACAGACCATTTGGAAGCATGAACAGAACATGCCAAATAGATGAAAGGTAACCACTTGACTTTTTAGAAATGTGGGAAGAAACTGTAGATGCTAGTTTAAACTGAAGATTTGAAGAAGGGTCTTGACCCAAAATGTTACCTATTCCTTTCCTCCAGAGATGCTGTCTGAGCCGCTGAGTTACCTCAGCTTTTTGTGTCTATCTTCACTTGAATAGTTATTGACCTCTCGCTGCACAGATGCTGCCTGACCTGGTGAGTATTTTCAGCCTTATCCTGCTTTGTTGCATGCTTCTTGTATCAGCAAGCTTTTATTTTTAGAATTGGAAGCAGCTATATTCACTCCAGTTTCGTGTAATGATCGGGTTCTCTAAATTGCTCTCTTCTATTCTTTACATTGGAACTGTTGAGCTAATTTCGGAGGGGGCGCTGCTCTGGCAGCAGCCATGTCATGCAGCTCGTCAGTTTTTCAACTTTTCTTTATTTTTTTAGTATGTTTTAAAGTCTGTATTTAATGTTTCTTTGTGTGTTTTGTGTGGGGGGTGGTGTGGGGGGGTGAGGGGGAAACCGCTTCGGTCGCCTCCTCCATGGAGGGGCGACTTTTTCCAGGTCGCCTCCCCCGTGGCCTAACATCAAGGATCGGCGAGGCCTTTCCCGGAGACGCGCCCGGGGCTTCAGTGGCGGGCGCAGCGTGGACTCTGGTCGCTGAGTGGGTGAGCCCTCGCTGGGGCTCGCTGGAGGGGAGCGCTCCGTTTCGCTGGCCCGGGGCAGCCGGCAGCCTGAAGTCGCAGCCTGAAGCCGCGGTCTGCAGAGCTCCAGCTGGTGCGGCGTCTACAGCCCGGGATCTCACATTGGGGACCCGGGGGAAGAAGAAGCCATCACTGCCGGCCCGCGGCCAACTTCTACCGCGGGCCGGTGTGGACTTACCATCACCCCTGGAGGGGAGCTTCGACCGCCGGCCCTGCAGTCTACGGTGCTTCTGGCTGCAGCGGGGACTTTAAATCTCGACCGCCGGTCTGCGGCCTACAACAATCTAAAGCCGCGGTCTCCGGTGAGGAAGAGCCGATCCTGGACTGACTCTGGACTCTGGTCCTGACCACGGGGGGGAAATGGAGGAGGACTGGCCAAATTTTGTGCCTTCCACCACAGTGATGAATGCTGTGGTGGATGTGGATGTTACAGTTTGATTGTGGTTGTGTGTTCTTTATTATTGTATCGCTGCAGACAACCCAAATTTCCACCAGCCTGGCTGTGTGGCAATAAATTATATCTAATCTAATCTAATCTCTATCCAACTCCTTAGTTTTGAAATCCCCGTTCAAACTTCTCTAACTTTCCCCCCTTCTATGAATGCATCTCAGAGTCAACCTCCATTGCCCAGCTACATGATTTTATGACACAAGTCCTCTGAGGCAATGCCATTAATTGTAAGTGTAACTCCTAACGTTTGCCCATTCTAACTATGCAGAACCTCGGGACTTGTGTGCAAATGCACAGACAATTCCCAGGAATTTCCCAAACATGCTCTGTGCAAAGTTCTTCACAAATTCAAAAGTTATAGGAGTAGAATTAGGTCATTCGGCCCACGAATCTACTCCACCAGTCAATCATGGCTGATCTCTGCCTCCTAATCCAATTTTCCTGCCTTCTCCCCATAAAGGGCCTGTCCCACTGTACGAGGTAATTCAAGAGCTCTCCCGAGTTTAAAAAAAATCAAACTCGTGGTAAGCACGTAGAATGTACGTAGCGGCTACGTCGGAGCTCGTGGATGTCTCGTAGCGGCTCGTAATGCTAACGGCAGGTACTCGGGAAACGCGGGGACTCGTGAAGTTTATCAGCACTGTGAAAAATGTTCCGAGAGCCCCGAGTACCTACGAACGGCTATTACCATAATTCTCCGAGTTCGAATCAGGGTAAACTCGGGAGAACTCTTGAATTACCTCGTACAGTGGGACAGCCCCTTAACCCTTGACACCCATTCTAGTCAAGAATTTGTCTATCTCTGCCTTCAAATATCCACTGACCTGACCTCCACAGCTCCCTGTGGCAATGAGTTCCACAGATTAATTACCCTTTGAATAAGCTCCTCCTCACCTCCTTCCTAAATGAGTGCCCTTTAATTCTGAGGTTGTGACCTCTGGTGGAAACATCTATCTATGCCTTTCATTATTCTGTAAGTTTCAATGAGGTCCCCCCTCAACCTTCTAAACTCCAGCAAGTAGAGGCCCAGTACTGTCAATCGTTCATCATATGCTCATTCCTGGAATCATTCATGTAAACCTCTGCAACGTCCCAGCACTTTACACTCGGGGATCTGCCCACTGTCTTTGAGCCTAGTCTGACCTGCCTCAGCATTAGTGAGCCCAGTCAATTGAACCAAGAGTCAAGACTGTTCAATTATCATACAAACCGGGACAAGAACTATCAAATTCTAACCTGCTGTAGCTTTGTAGGCAAGATTACAGGAGAAATTTCTTTTTGTCTCTGAATTAACTTTACTAATTTTTTTAAGCATCTTTCTTACTAATTATTTAAAATGTCGTTGAATATCAAAGGTATCAAAGGTATTTTATTGGTCACATTCACATACACCTAGGTGTAGTGAAGTGAAATGCTTCTTGCCATTTTGCAGCACATCAAGAAGGAATACAGACATAACATTAATAAGAGTTTTAAACATAAAGAACATTCCCCCACAATGGTTCCCATTATGAGGGAAGGCACAAAGTCCAGTCCCCAACCCCAGTTCACCCATAGTCGGGCCTATTGAGGTCTCCACAGTTGCCTCTATGGAGGCCCGATGTTCCAGGCCAAATATCTTAAATATTGCAGATATACAATATGTCTGAAAATTTTGACAGCCATGCCTTCAAAAAAACTTGACTGATTAAGTGTGCAGGAAGGAACTACAGATGTTGGTTTAAACCGAAGATAGACACAGAAAGCTGGAGTAACTCAGCGGGACAGACAGCATCTCTGGAGAATAGATATAGGTGACGTTTTGGGTCGAGACTCTTCAGCAAACTGGTTTAAAGTAGTACTGTGACCGGGACATTCCAATAATGACTGAACACTCTAGTCAGAGTTATTCAACACAGAATTAGGCTCATCAAGCCAAATTGTCCACGCTGATTAAGTGTCCCATGGCAATCGTTTAATTGATAAATTATCTTGTAACAGACTGAAGACCTGAGAGTACTGCATCAATATAAATTATTTCTTAGCTCATCCGTCTTAACTTTTCAGAATGACTCAAAGGTTTCAGTTAGTCATCTATTTTGCATTCATATCTCTGACAAATCTGTTCCTTGAACTTTGGCTTAAGAACAGGCATCCTCAACAATTTCACTTCACAAAGTCTCAGTATAACATTTATTTCTTCCTTCAAAGAACTTACATTTAGCTTCCATAAAGCGCAATGAGAGAATCAATTATATAATGTGCTTCAATGCTAGTTGTCTGATATTGGTGAGGATACAAAGGAAATGCCCCAATACATTTACAATACTATACAAACCGTTTTATCTGCAAGATCAAAGAGGGATTAGAAACAAGGAACTGTAGATGCTGGTTTACAAAACAAATGAAACACAGTGCTGGTTTAACACAGAGCCTGGGGCAGGCAGCATCTTTGGAGAACATGGATGGTTGATGTTTCAGGTTCGGACCCTTCTTCAGTGATTGTGGGGATGGGGGCAGAAGGGGGAGAGGGAAGGAAAGCTGGATGAGTGGAGGGGACGGAGAAAGCATGGCACGTAATAGGTGGACACAGGTGAGGGCGGGGTTTGATTGGCAGATGGTTGGACAATGGCCGGAGATGAAAAGACAGAAGGTGTGAGACAAAAGGACTAAAGAGTTGAAAATTGAGAAGGTTTAGGTGGGGAACAAAGGAGGGTGGTCGGGGAATAAAAGTGAGTGTAGGAGAGAAAGGGTAGGAAGAGGGGGGGTTATTAGCGGTTATTTAAATTTGGAGAATTCAATGTGCATACCATTGAGTTGTAATCTACCCAAATGGAATATGAAGTGATGTTCCTTCAGTTTGCATGTGACCTCACTGTGGCAATGGGGAAGGCCTAGGACTGAAAGCTTATTATAGGAATGGGTAAGGGAGTTAAAATGGTTCGCAACCGCAAGATTCAGCAGGACTTGGGGGACCAAGCACAAGTGTTCAGTGAAACGGTCACCGAGTCTACTTTTGATTTCACAGATGTACAGGAGACCACATTGGGAACACTGGAAACAATAGATGAGGTAGATCAGAGGAGGACTTATTTTGTGACTCGTCCAGCAGTAGGGAGTAGCATCGGAAACACAAAGCTCATTGGAACTACTTCATATGATCAGGCCAGAGGGGAGCAGTCAGGTCATTCAAATGGGGAGGGGGGAAGAACAAAGGAGGACCTGGCATAGGGTATTTTGTAGTCTGAAGAAGGGTCTCGACCCAAACTATCATCCATTCATTCTCTCCAGAGATGCTGGCTGGCCCGCTGAGTTACTCCAGCAGTTTGTTTCTATCTTTGGTTTAAACCAGCATCTGCAGTTCCTTCCTACATATTTTGTAACTTTGTCATTGCCCTTTATGTGGTGACTATTTGCATACCTTAGGTAGGCAAGCAAGGAATTTCACTGTGACGGAACAGTCCAGGGAGAGCACAGAGCTCCTTTACCTGGTAAAGCTGCATGGTACGTTGGGTTTACGTGGTCTCTTGGCTCCAGGTGATTCCTTCACCCTGCTCGCAGGCCCGCCAGCACGACTACGAACGGACAGGGCTTTGCGGCGACTGGCCACTCTGGCGCTGCTGTATCTCCCCTTTCCAATGGACTGTGTTTCAAACTTATTGAACAATTCACGACTGAAGAGTGGGAAGCCAAATGTAAACACATAGCAGCCATTTAGTAACAATTCAAACATTAAATTAGCAATCATTTGAATTTGCAATAAAATAAATTAGCTCAGCAATAATTTGTATGGATAACTCCCTGAATAGAGCATTAATGAATGGCTAAACGTTAAGAGTCTCAGAGAATATGGGCTACAGTGTTGAGAAATTGCTCTACACGAGTGTAATTTTAAACATAGGGTTCAGAGTGATGGTGTGCTGGGTTAGATTGGTCAGTGAAAACTGAAACACTTAATTAACTACAGTGCAGTGACCATGGCTGGAAGTGGAGCAGTCTAGAGCTGGGTTGCAGGAACTGGAAAATATCCAATTCATCCTTCACCATTCTATGCATCACATTGTGCAGTAATGATGGATTTGGTTACTATTCTAGCCAATAAATCTCCAGGTCAATTCATTTACAACAAATGGAAAAACAAAAAGAGGAACAGGGCAGCACTGTCGTGTAGTGGTAGAGCTACTGCTTTACAGTGCCAGAGACCCGGGTTCAATCCTGACGAAGGAGTGCTTGTCTGTACGGAGTTTGTATTTTCTCCCCAAGACTTGCATGGGTTTTTGCTGGGACCTTCAGTTTCCTCCCACACTCCAAGGTATGTGCAGGTTTGTTGGTTAATTGGCTTGGTATTAATGTAAAAAATTGTCCCTAGTGTGTGTAGGGTAGTGTTAATGTGCGGGGATCACTGGTCGGTGCGGACTCGGTGGGCCGAAGGACCTGTTTCCGCGCTGTATCTCTAAACTAAAATAAAAATACCACAGTGGAAAATTCACCTGTTCCTCTTATACATGTGACACCAATTTACAATGACTTTTTGGAAAGAAATCCAATCAATTGGAACAATGGCACATTGTGACTTCTGATTGTCTCATTCACAAAGTGAACAATTGAATGAAGCCCAATTGGACAAAGTGCTTGAAGGGGTCTATCTCCATCAGAAGAGGTAATCAGCACAAGACATTGTTTCAGAGTGAATCTACCTGTAGAGAAAGTAAGATGACTGTTGTCTTTCCCATTTTATAAGCATCCCGTCACTGTGTCCACTGAAAAGGAGTATTGGTTCCTTCTGGGCTGGAGAGACGAACAGATGCAATATTTAACCACTGTTGTGTCAATTCAAATTCACATAACAATGGGTAAACATCACTTACAAAATGATAATATCATGTATGTCTTAGCATAGCGAAACACGAAACTCAAATTAAGCATAGCAAGCTCCCACAAACAACAGTAAATCATGTTTGCACTTCAGATGAAGCAAATGCGACCTGATACTTTAGGTCTGTTTCTCTCCCCACAGATGTGGCCCGTCCTGCTGAGTATTTTCAGCATTTTCTGTTTTTATAGTATATTGGTTTATGATAATTTATCAATTTTCACGATGGTTGTTGACAGGGCAGTGGAAGAACATTGTACTGTCGTTGATGTAAAGACAAAGTGGGGACATAATTCAACACTTCATCCAAAATGAAGAACCTGCACCAATCCAGCATGATCTCAGTAATGCAGTAAGTAGTGCAGTCATTTCCGCTCTGTAATTGCCGCAGCAATCTGCAAAAAACGTTGCCAATTGTCTCACAAGATAATGTGGTCCACTGTTTCTGAAACATTCTCATTGTCTGTAAAATGCTTTGAATCTGTGGTCATGGAAGACAATACAAGATAAGTTCACTTTCCCATTAATTGCCCAATTTGTAATGCAGTTTGCAGCAGAACTTCTTTAACTATTAATTCTCTCATTTTCAAAGTCTTTTGCAACTGGATCCTTCATTTCCTCATCGGCAGACCTCAGGTCAGTGTGGATTGGAATCAACATCTCCACCTCAGGAATGCATCTCAGGGACGTGTGATAAGCCCCCTGCTCTACCCCCTTTATACCCATTGCCATCCACGCTCCATTGCCATCTACAGATTTGCCAACGACACTGCTGTTGTTGTCTGAATCATGAGTGGTAATGCGTCAGCGTCCAGGAGAGAGATAGAACACCTGATTAAATGGTGCCACAAAAACTGCCTCTCACTCAGCTCAACAAAACCAAGGAACAATTGTTGAGTTCAAAAAATGGAAGTGAGGAGACCACATGCCAGTTTTCATTGGTGGGTTGGACGTGGAGAGAGTTAGCAGCTTCAAATCCCTCCACAATTAACATCTCAGGAGGACCTGACCCGAGTCCACCACACAGATGTAATCATGAAGAAGGCATAACATTGCCTCTACTTTTTGGGAAGTTTAATGTATTACCTTGCTCAAGGTAAATTGGACAGGGAGGCTGACATGAGAGTTCTCAGGTTAGAGTTAGCGAGTAGATGCACTTATTGGTCTTTCTTTTCCTTGGCAGAAGGAAGCTGCAGGGTATTGTTCACATAATCCAGGCTGATATCTACAGTGTCACTGACAGAGCGATGGCTTGTTACAATGTAAACTAAGGTCTATAAGCATTAATCTAATCGCCACCTGAACTGAATAGCTCAAAAGGCTGCTATGAGATAAACAACTCATATTTCGCTTGGGCAGCTTACAACCCAGTGGTATGAATATTGACTTCTCTAACTTCAAGTAACCCTGGCTTTCCCTCTCTCTCCATCCCTCCCCCACCCTTGTTTTCTGACTAGTTTCACTGTCCTCCTGATTAATTTTACTGTATGCCTCGTTGTCACTTTCTCCTCACCCAACAATAAACCATTCTACATTTCCTTGATCTGCTTTGATCTGTCGTTTTCACACCTCACCCTTTCATATCTCTCGTCTCCCTCTCCCCTATCTCTCAGTCTGAAGAAGGGTCTTGACCCGAAACATCACCCATTCCTTCTATCAAAAGATGCTGCCTGTCCCACTGAGTTACTTATTCTTATTATTCTTTTTTAAACTTTATTTATCCGTTAGGAACTTTGGTTTCTGCAGCCATACAACAAGAAGAAACGATTTTACAAGACGCAAAACCAACTCAATTCACACAGACATCCATCACAGTGAATCTCCTCCTCACTGTGATGGAAGGCAAAGTCTTGTCTCTCCCCTGCTCTCCATCCTCTCCCGATGTCAAAGCCCCCGGCAGGCGATGGCAAGTCCCGCGGCCGTTAAGGACTCCAGCATTTTGTGTCTATCATGAGTTAAACATTGGTGGGTTTGGACTCGTATCTTGGCCAGTCCAACTAGTAGAGGCATGTTTCCTTGCTTGAATGACTTTCATAAATAATGAATGAATTTTCACAATAATGCCTTGTTCATTATTTGGATTATCATTAGTTAGTATAAACTCAATTTCCTCAGCTGCAGGTGAGAACATAGTCGGCACAGAGGTAGAGTTGCTGCCTTAAAGCACCAGAGACCCGTTTGGTCCTGACTACGAGTGCTGTCTGTGTGGACTTTGTACGTTCTCCCTGCGACCATATGGGTTTACTCCGGGTTAGGAGCCTATCGAAAAGCATATAATAATAATAATAATGGATGGGATTTATATAGCGCCTTTCTAATACTCAAGGCGCTTTACATCGCATTATTCATTCACTCCTCAGTCACACTCGGTAGTGGTAAGCTACTTCTGTAGCCACAGCTGCCCTGGGGCAGACTGATGGAAGCGTGGCTGCCAATCTGCGCCTACGGCCCCTCCGACCACCACCAATCACTCACACACATTCACACACAGGCAAAGGTGGGTGAAGTGTCTTGCCCAAGGACACAACGACAGTATGCACTCCAAGCGGGATTCGAACCGGCTACCTTCCGGTTGCCAGCCGAACACTTAGCCCATTGTGCCATCCTCCTTCCTCCAGAGGCATAGCCTGGGTACAACTCTAGCTGTTGCTGAGCAGATAACTGACAAGAAGCAGTGGTGCATCCACTACTCCAGTTATACTCACTGTAACTCAGGCACTCCACTGGTTGTTTGCTTCGCAGCATTGTGACCGAGCCCATCTTATTGTACTTCCACACCGTCAGGTCTCTGCGTTGCCTGCTGAAACCTGCCGCAGGAAAAAAACAAAAAGGATTAATGAGCCACTTGGAGACATAAATAACTGCAAATGCTGGAGTAAAAAACAAGGTCCGAAGAAAGGTTTTGACCCAAGATCAAAGCTGCCTGACCCGCTGAGTTCCTCTAGCACTTTGTTTTTTGCTTAATGAGCCACATCTCAGCTAACATATCCTATCAGCCTTCTCATTATCAGGGGTTGACACTGCCCAGGTACATTGGTAGTGGGATCGATGGGATATAGGTTGCCTGCCAGTAACTCAGCTGAATAAAATATTTTCATTGGGGTTTCTCTGTTAGTGGCTGTTGGCTGTTGAACCATCAGGGAATCCACAACTAGTTCTCCTGTATTTCACTTACACGGGCCTTCCGTTATGGCTCTCATCTCCCACAGATACTGGGATGGAGCCTGGTGGATTTTTCTGTTTCCAGTTACGATGTGGAGAGCAACTGTAGCACCACATTGTGACCCTGGCACAGACCAGAGAGTGAAGCTTGCTGCCTTTGTAAACTCCATGGGTCAGACATGCTTGGACAGTGCATAAACCAAGCAAAATAGCAGGGAGGAGGTGGAGTTTTAATCCATCTATTTATTTATTAATTTATTAATTACATATGGAGAAAACTTGTTTTCTTCGCAGAGAATTGATTAAGGAAATGGCTTGGATTACTGATAAAACTTTCATCTTTATGCTCACAGTATCTGGGTTCACCGCTGGAATATAATCCAAGTTAACACTCCCAGTCTAGTAAGCAGGCTATCCAGTTGCGGGAGTAATTCAGTGGAATAGTCACCATCTCTGGAGAGAAGGAATGGGTGACCTGTCCCACTGAGTTACTCCAGCATTTTATGTCTATCTTTGGTTTAAACCAGCATCTGCAGTTCCTTCCTATACAGTTGCAGGCTTTGCCTTTTGTTAAACCAAGTTCACCACCCATCTCTTGGTTAGTTTTATATGGTACAATTGAATTATTCTGAAGAAAACTGATGATGCGCTGCAGCTGTAAGACTGGAAGTATCATCAAGGATACCATCTCCAGATTCAGATAATCTCCAGATACAGGAACAGTTTCTTTCCTGCTGTGATCAGGCCATTGAACCATCCTACCAACAACTAGAGAGTAGTGCTGAACTACTATCGACCTCATTGGAAACCCTCGGGCTATCTTTAATTAAACTTTACTGTCATTTATCTTGCACTAAACGTTATTCCCTTATTATGTATGTGTACACTGTAAATGGCTCAATTGTAATCATGTATTGTCTTTTCGTTGGTACACAAAATTGCTGGGGAATGGGTGGCGTTTTGGGTCGAGACCCTTCTTCAGACTGAGAGTCAGGGGAGAGGGAGACACAGAGATAAGGAAGGGTAAGGTGTGAAAAGGTGACATCAAAAGGGATGCAGTTCAAGGAAAATGTAGAAAAGATCATGTTCGCTAGGGGAAGGTAACAATGAAGCATGCAGTGACATTTAATTGTGGACAGGTACACAAAATTGCTGGGGAAACTCAGCGGGTGCAGCAGCATCTATGGAGCGAAGGAAATAGGTGACGTTTCGGGCCGAAACCCTTCTTCAGATTGATAGGGGGTGGGAGGGGGAGAAAGAAGGAAAAGGGGAGGAGGAGGAGGAGCCCGAGAGCGGGCGGATGGGAGGGTGGGAGGAGACAGCTAGAGGGTTAAGGAAGGGGAGGAGACAGCAAGGGCTAGCAAAATTGGGAGAATTCAATGTTGATGCCATACGGACGCAAGGTCCCCAGACGGAATATGAGGTGCTGTTCCTCCAATTTCCGCTGTTGCTCACTCTGGCAATGGAGGAGACCCAGGACAGAGAGGTCGGATTGGGAATGGGAGGGGGAGTTGAAGTGCTGAGCCACCGGGAGTTCAGGTAGGTTATTGCGGACTGAGCGGAGGTGTTCGGCGAAACGATCGCCCAACCTACGCTTGGTCTCCCCGATGTAAATCAGCTGACATCTAGAGCAGAGGATGCAGTAGATGAGGTTGGAGGAGATACAGGTGAACCTTTGTCGCACCTGGAACGACTGCTTGGGTCCTTGAATGGAGTCGAGGGGGGAGGTGAAGGGACAGGTGTTGCATTTCTTGCGGTTGCAACGGAAAGTGCCCGGGGAGGGGGTGGTGCGGGAGGGAAGGGAAGAATTGACGAGGGAGTTGCGGAGGGAGCGGTCTTTGCGGAAGGCAGACATGGGGGGAGATGGGAAGATGTGGCGAGTGGTGGGGTCACGTTGGAGGTGGTGGAAATGGCGGAGGATTATGTGTTGTATTTGGCGGCTAGTGGGGTGAAAGGTGAGGACCAGAGGGACTCTGCCCTTGTTGCGAGTGCGGGGATGGGGAGAGAGAGCAGTGTTACAGGGTATGGATGAGACCCTGGTGTGAGCCTCATCTATGGTGGCGGAGGGGAATCCACGTTCCCTGAAGAACGAGGACATTTCCGATGCCCTGGTGTGGAATTGTCTTTTCGTTGACTGGTTAGCGTGCAACAAAATCTTTTCACTGTACCTTGGTACACGTGACAATAAACTAAACTAAGTCTGCCAGCCAGGCCATTCCATTTTCTCATTTCTATCTTCTGGGCAAGATACAGGAGGTAGAAAGCTCAGACCAAAGATTATAGAGGAGCTCAGACATCCAATCTCCTCTTTCATACCCTATTTCCAGAGGTGCTGCCACCTACTGCCTGAACTTTGTCAACTGTTTAAGAAAGAACTGCAGATGCTGGAAAAATTGAAGGTAGACAAAAATGCTGGAGAAACTCAGCGGGTGAGGCAGCATCTATGGAGCGAAGGAATAGGTGACGTATCGGGTCGAGACTCATCTTCAGGCTGGGTCAACTATGTCAACTGGTTATTCTGCTATTGTACCGTAGCATACATGGACTTTGCGCCCAAATCTTGCACCATTCTGCTGTGTTGACTTCATCAGGGGTATTTATTGTTGTAATTATCATTACTATATGTGTATTGTTTCAACTATGAGCTTCATCTTTAGTTTAGTTTAGTTTTGTTTAGATATACAGAGACCTTCGGCCCAACGAGTTCGAACTGACCAGCGATCTTTGCACCCTAACACTATCCTACCCACACTAAGGACAGTTTTTTACAATTTTACCAAGCCACTTAACCTACAAATTTGTGCGTCTTTGGAATGTGGGGGGGGGGGGGGGGGACCAAAGCTCTCAGAGAAAACCCACGCAGTCACAGGGAGAACGTACAGACTCCATACAGACAGCACCGATGTTCGGATTCAAATCCAGGTCTCTGGCAATGTAAGGCAGCAACTCTACTGCTGCATCACCGTGCCGCCCTGAACAAAGGAATTTCATTGCATCCCTTCTGTATCTGACAATTAACTAATCTTATCTAATGTAATCTCCATTCATTTTATTGCCTTTTGGTTCACATAAATTGGCTGCTAAGAATTTCAATTGGAACTTCGATTATTACTCATTGGATAAGATTATGTATTCCAAATAAACTTTAAATGCATCTTTCACATTCTTTCAGTTATGAATTTTAGTACTGAAGGTATAATGTGATGTTAGAGTTATTGCAAAAGGAGGTTTTGCTACATGGATGGAAAGTATTTATAGGAAGGAACTGCAGATGCTGGTTTGCACCGAAGATAGACATGCTGGAGTAGCTCAGCGATGCAGACTGCATCTCTGGTGAAAATGAATGGGCGACAATTCAGGTTGAGATTCTTCCTCAGATTTAAGAAAAATCTCAACCCGAACGTCACCCATTCCATCTCTCCAGAGATGCTGCCTGTTCTGCTGAGTTACTCCAGCATTTTGTGTCTGTGGATGGTAATGTATGTAGTTTGGGTGTGTTGCTTAGATTCCAGGCACCATTTTTAAGAAACGAGAATTTGCTACCATTTTGTACAGTTTGAAGACAATAATAGTTCTCATGATGTATGGTGTATGAAAGTTATATAATATATGCCCACATGGAACTGGTTATGGTGTGGTAAGGTGATGTATTGACTTATTTTGGATTTGTTATTAGTGCAAGCAAGTGTATGCATTTCACAGGCAGTAGTTGTCTTATGAATTCAGGATATCCATGTGGGTGTCACTTAGGGCATTCTCAAGCCTGGGAATATATTGAATAAATGTGTTTTGATATAAGATGTACAGTATTTTCCTATGTTCAGAAATGGTGAAAGTGCTGATTGATTTGACAATATAAGTGAAGACATTGTTAATGTATCTTCTTGCCTATTACGTGGTTGGATTCTGGTGCGCAAACCAGTTGATGCAGTGGTTGTCCATTCTCATGACTTTGGAAAGTTTCGATGGACTCTGAAATCTTTAAAGGAAAGTGAGACAATAATCAGTCCAATGGCTTAATTCAAAGTAATCTATCTGGGTTAATGGTTACTAAACTCAAGAGGTTAAAGGCATCTTTGATGAATGTAGTTAATGAAGTGAACTTGCAAAATATCAACAAAGTTTGCAGCATGGTTGGCTATGGAAAGTAATCAGGGGATTGTTGAGATCTGCAATGGAATAAGTAGAGTGTAAAACATTGCAAATGACAAGAATAACCAATGTGAGAACAGGCCTGTAGTAGTTAGATTGTCAGAGGCTAAATGCAAATTGGAGGAACAACATCTCATATTTCACTTGGGCAGCTTACAACCCAGTGGTATGAATATTGATTTCTCTAACTTCAAGTAACCCTTGCATTCCCTCTCTCTCCATCCTTCCCCCACCCAAGTTATACCAGCTTCTCGTTCTCACCTAACAAACAGCTAAAAATGGCTTGTTTCCTTTATTATCATTACCTTTTTGTATATCTTTCAATAATTTGTTCTACATCTCTCTACATCCCTGCCTATATCTCTCTTTTCGGAAGTGGTAGTGCATGTCGGCACAAACGATGTCGGAAAGAAGGGGATGAATATTCTGCAGCGTGACTTTAGAGAGCTCGGAAAAATGCTGAAAAGCAGGACCTCCAGGGTTGTTATCTCCGGTTTGCTTCCAGTTCCTCGTGCTGGCGAGAGCAGGAACAGGGAGATACGGGACCTGAACGTGTGGCTGAGGAACTGGTGCACGGGGCAGGGATTTAGATTCTTAGATCACTGGGATCTGTTTTGGGGTAAGGGGGAACTGTACAAAAGGGACGGATTGCATCTTAACAGGTGTGGGACCAGCATTCTGGCAGGCAGGTTTGCCACTGCTACACGGGTGGTTTTAAACTGAATAAGGGGGGTGGGGTGTCGAATGAGCTAGTGGAGGATGGAGTTAAAGGGAAAGGGTTTCTTAAATGTGTGAGCGTAGAGACAGAGGGGTGTAAAATGAGGGTAGAAGCAATAGGTAGCAAGGTGAAAAGTAAAAGTGGCAGGCCGGAAAATCCAGGGCAAAAATCAAAAAGGGCCACTTTTCAACAAAATTGTATAAGGGGTAAGAGTGTTGTAAAAACAAGCCTGAAGGCTTTGTGTCTCAATGCAAGGAGCATTCATAATAAGGTGGATGAGTTGAATGTGCAGATAGCTATTAATGACTATGATATAGTTGGGATCATGGAGACATGGCTCCAGGGTGACCAAGGCTGGGAGCTGAACATCCAGGGATATTCAATATTCAGGAGGGATAGAGAGAAAGGAAAAGGAGGTGGGGTAGCGTTGCTGATTAGAGAGGAGATTAACGCAATGGAAAGGAAGGACATTAGTTTGCAGGATGTGGAATCAGTATGGGTAGAGCTGCGAAACACTAAGGGGCAGAAAACGCTGGTGGGTGTTGTGTACAGGCCACCTAACAGTAGTAGTGAAGTTGGAGATGGTATCAAATAGGAAATTAGAAATGCGTGCGACAAAGGCAAAACCGTTATAATGGGTGACTTCAATCTACATATAGATTGGGTGAATCAAATTGGCAGGGGTGCTGAGGAAGAGGATTTTTTGGAATGTATGCGGGATAGTTATCTAAATCAACATGTAGAGGAACCAACGAGAGAGCAGGCTATTTTAGACTGGGTATTGAGTAATGAGGAAGGGTTAGTTAGCAGTCTTGTTGTACGTGCCCCCTTGGGCAAGAGTGACCATAATATGGTTGAGTTCTTCATTAGGATGGAGAGTGACATTGTTAATTCAGAAACAATGGTTCTGAAATTAAAGAAAGGTAACTTTGAGGGTATGAGACGTGAATTGGCCAAGATTGACTGGCAATTAATTCTAAAAGAGTTGACGGTGGATATGCAATGGAAGACATTTAAAGACTGCATGGATGAACTACAAAAATTGTTCATCCCAGTTTGGCAAAAGAATAAATCAGGGAAGGTAGTGCATCCGTGGATAACAAGGGAAATCAGGGATAGTATCAAAGCAAAGGATGATGCGTACAAATTAGCCAGAAAAAGCAGCATACCGGAGGACTGGGAGAAATTCAGAGACCAGCAGAGGAGGACAAAGGGCTTAATTAGGAAAGGAAAAATAGATTATGAAAGAAAACTGGCAGGGAACATAAAAACTGACTGCAAAAGTTTTTATAGATATGTGAAAAGAAAGAGATTAGTTAAAACAAATGTAGGTCCCTTGCAGTCAGAAACAGGTGAGTTGATCATGGGGAACAAGGATATGGCGGACCAATTGAATAACTACTTTGGTTCCGTCTTCACTAAGGAAGACATAAATAATCTGCCGGAAATAGCAGGGGTCCGCGGGTCAAAGGAGTTGGAGGAATTGAGTGAAATCCAGGTTAGCCGGGAAGTGGTGTTGGGTAAATTAAATGGATTAAAGGCCGATAAATCCCCAGGGCCAGATAGGCTGCATCCCAGAGTACTTAAGGAAGTAGCTCCAGAAATAGTGGATGCATTAGTAATAATCTTTCAAAACTCTTTAGATTCTGGAGTAGTTCCTGAGGATTGGCGGGTAGCAAACGTAACCCCACTTTTTAAGAAGGGAGGGAGAGAGAAAACGGGGAATTACAGACCAGTTAGTCTAACATCGGTAGTGGGGAAACTGCTAGAGTCAGTTATTAAAGATGGGATAGCAGCACATTTGGAAAGTGGTGAAATCATTGGACAAAGTCAGCATGGATTTACAAAAGGTAAATCATGTCTGACGAATCTTATAGAATTTTTCGAGGATGTAACTAGTAGCTGGGTAGGGGAGAACCAGTGGATGTGGTGTATCTGGACTTCCAGAAGGCTTTCGACAAGGTCCCACATAAGAGATTAGTTTACAAACTTAAAGCACACGGCATTGGGGGTTCAGTATTGATGTGGATAGAGAACTGGCTGGCAAACAGGAAGCAAAGAGTAGGAGTAAACGGGTCCTTTTCACAATGGCAGGCAGTGACTAGTGGGGTACCGCAAGGCTCAGTGCTGGGACCCCAGCTATTTACAATATATATTAATGATCTGGATGAGGGAATTGAAAGCAATATCTCCAAGTTTGCGGATGACACTAAGCTGGGGGGCAGTGTTAGCTGTGAGGAGGATGCTAGGAGACTGCAAGGTGACTTGGATAGGCTGGGTGAGTGGGCAAATGTTTGGCAGATGCAGTATAATGTGGATAAATGTGAGGTTCTCCATTTTGGTGGCAAAAACAGGAAAGCAGACTATTATCTAAATGGTGGCCGACTAGGAAAAGGGGAGATGCAGCGAGACCTGGGTGTCATGGTACACCAGTCATTGAAAGTGGGCATGCAGGTGCAGCAGGCAGTGAAGAAAGCGAATGGTATGTTAGCTTTCATAGCAAAAGGATTTGAGTATAGGAGCAGGGAGGTTCTACTGCAGTTGTACAGGGTCTTGGTGAGACCACACCTGGAGTATTGCGTACAGTTTTGGTCTCCAAATCTGAGGAAGGACATTATTGCCATAGAGGGAGTGCAGAGAAGGTTCACCAGACTGATTCCTGGGATGTCAGGACTGTCTTATGAAGAAAGACTGGATAGACTTGGTTTATACTCTCTAGAATTTAGGAGATTGAGAGGGGATCTTATAGAAACTTACAAAATTCTTAAGGGGTTGGACAGGCTAGATGCAGGAAGATTGCTCCCGATGTTGGGGAAGTCCAGGACAAGGGGTCACAGCTTAAGGATAAAGGGGAAATCCTTTAAAACCGAGATGAGAAGAACTTTTTTCACACAGAGAGTGGTGAATCTCTGGAACTCCCTGCCACAGAGGGTAGTCGAGGCCAGTTCATTGGCTATATTTAAGAGGGAGTTAGATGTGGCCCTTGTGGCTAAGGGGATCAGAGGGTATGGAGAGAAGGCAGGTACGGGATACTGAGTTGGATGATCAGCCATGATCATATTGAATGGCGGTGCAGGCTCGAAGGGCCGAATGGCCTACTCCTGCACCTAATTTCTATGTTTCTATGTTTCTATGTTTTCCTTTCAGTCTGAAGAAGGGTCTCGACCAGAAAAGACCAGAAACATCACCCATTCCTTCTTTCCAGAGATGCTGCCTGTCCCGTTGAGTTACTCCAGCATTTTGTGTTTATCATCTCTTTAACCTAAGGACTTGTTGTCGATTCTCCAATATATCTTGTTGCGACCCTTGCACACTTTATTTTATCTATACTTTCTGTGTAACTGTAAATTACAATGAAATCACAAATAACTCCAGGATAAGCGATCAACTAAGAAAACCAAGCCCAAAACCAAAGTATTATCAAACTAAATACACAAACTTAAAATAAATAACTCCATATGCAAAAAAAAAACCCAGGCTACCTACATATTAATTACCTCTTTAAAAAAAACGAATCCTGTAGATGCAATTTTATAATTGGGGTTATCAAGTAGGCACCTCGCTTCATTGGTGTTTCATTGAGTTAGGCCCACAACACCTCAGGAAGGCTCAACAGTTGGTTTTGGCATCCCAGACCATAACATTATATCAGGCCTCAAAGTACTAGTAATTATTTCCTGCGGAACAACAAGCTTTCCTCCTAAATCTACCCGCATCTCCCAATCATTGGCTCCCTGTAACTGGCCTAACTCATACCTATCTGTAAACTTCCCTCCTCTACCTTTCTCTCCCTCACGGACAAAATGAATTGCTACACTCCCAGTCCTGATGCCTACTGAATTCACCTGTTCTCTCCTCCTCTCAATTGCAGCAGATATTCACTTCAATACCTGGTTATGCCACCAAGTATACCGATCGCAGCACAGTCCCCGCGATGTGGAAAAACTCAACAGTGATTCCCATCCCAAAGAAGGGCACCACCAAGGTCCTGAATGGCCTTAGACCGGTGGCTCTCACCTCCCTGGTCATGAAGGCCATGGAGAGGATCATCAAGGAGCACATCACCAAGGCAACTGGCTCGATGATGGATCCATTGCAGTTTGCTTACCAGGCTGGCAGGGGTGTCGATGACGCAAAAATATTCATCTTAAACACCATCCATAAGCATCTGGAAATCCCCAAGACCACAGCCAGACTTCTGTTTGCAGACTTCTCATCAGCATTCAACACCATGCAGCCACATATTTTGGCTGAGAAGCTCATCACCCGTTTCCACCTCAACCACCAACTCACTTTGTGGATTATAGACTTCCTCACCAACAGATCACAGAGGGTGTTGGTGAACCACACCTTGTCCGACACCCTCTTCACTTTCACTGGCTCTCCACAAGGCTGTGTCCTCTCCCCACTTCTCTTCATTCTCTACACTGATGACAGCAGATCCACCCAGCCAAACTGCCACTTTGTAAAATTTGCTGATGACACAGTCCTCCTGTCTCTGCTTCCCAGCCATACACAACATCACAGCTCAGCCCTGCAGGACTTTATAGTATGGTGTGAAAAGTCTTGTCTTGAGCTAAATATAAGCAAAACCAAGGACATGATTGTGACCTTTTCCCCCCAACAGAGACAGATGGCTGAGGCAGCCACCACTATCATCCAGCAGGAGCCAGTGGAGATAGTGGAGGTATACAAATACCTGGGAACAGCCTTCGACAACCTGCTAAGGTTTTCCTCCAACACAGAGGAAATCCTTAAAAAGTGCCATCAGAGACAGTACCTACTCAGGAAGCTGAAGTCATTTGGGATTAACAAAGACATTCTCACCACATTCTACTACGCATTCATTGAAAATGTAATAACCTTCTCTTTCACTAGCTGGTTCCACTCCATCACCCTGCAAAACAGAAACCGCCTGTTGAATGTGGTCAAGGTCTGCTCAAAAATCATTGAGCAGCCCGTCCGAACTCTCACTGCCCTATGCGACCAACAGTCTGTAAAGTTAACACGCAGGATTCTTCACGACCCCTCTCACATCCTGTTTCCTGAGTTTGAGTGGCTCCCCACAGGACGCAGACTCCGCTGTCCGGGTTGCCGGACACAGAGGAGGAAGGCAACCTTCATCCCCAGGGCTGTCCAGCTTCTTAATGCTGATCACTGACTCATGAACATATGAAATGAAATAATAACCTTCTATATGCACTTTTTAATTGAAGCACTAAGGAAGCACTTTAAAAACTATTACTATGTGTTGAATGTTGATGTGCGGTGTGTGTTGTGTGATTGTGCAGTATGTCTGTGAAGTGCGTGTGTTGTGTGATTGTGCAGTATGTCTGTGAAGTGCGTGTGTTGTGTGATTGTGCAGTATGTCTGTGAAGTGCGTGTGTTGTGTGAATGTGCAGTGTGTCTGTGAAGTGCGTGTGTTGGTTGATTGTGCAGTTCACGCCCATTTAAATTGCCCCTCGGGGACGAATAAAGTGCTTTGAAATTGAAATTGAAATCCTGAGAAAGACTATTCCTACACCCTGACAAAATATGCCTCAACGTTGCCACCTCTGAACACAAGGGACACGCCAGGTCCCTACCCACCCATTGTTTGAAGTTCTGCGGTGATGGCATCACATCATAAATAGCCCTTATAAGGAAACTTACACGACCCGCCTCCATGGACCACAGGTCCCTCCAGCTAAGCCTCCTCTTTTCTACACTTTCCCAGTTCATCCACTGTCCCTGCTTAACCTGAGCTACTGCCCTAACACATCTCACTGCTTCCTCCTGACAATGTACCTGCTCTACAACCAATTTCTTCTTCTCTGTTGGACCTGCCTTACTCCACACTGGTTTCCCTGTGCTGAGCCCTAAGCCTCCATTTCCTTGCTGCACCCTACCACCAATGTGTGTATGCCTCAGAGCTGCTTGTGCTTCTTCTACTGCCTGCTTTGAGTTCCACTTCCTCCCTCTAGTTATACTTGGCACCATATTACTAACTAAGGTATCCTTACTCCCTGATAATTGCAACTCTCACCTCACCTTAGCACCCTTTGGCTAGACAATGGTAAATGGAGAATACCTTTCCCACATAAAGCCACATTACTGAGACACCGTGGAATTCCTAACTATTTCCTAATATATGAACTAACCAATCTCTCTAACTTTTCCATAGAAATTGGCACCTCATATACTGTCAATGGCCACATCAACCTAGGGAATAGCCCAAACTGCAAACACCACAACTTCAACTAGCCTGGACGCCCTGACTTCTCTCTATCCTTTCTAACCCCTCAGTAACATATTTCCTACATTGCTGAACCTGTTTAGTGTCATCCAACTTCCTGTTATACCACCTACACAAACTTTTAACTGGTTTCTTCATTATAGACAGGATTTTCTCATCTACACAGAACCTTTTCTCTACTTCCTTTCCTCTTGGCAAAGAAATACTCTGTGACTTACTAGGCTTAATCTTCCATTTAAGATTATCATTTAACTTCTCTAAAAACCTTCTTTACAAGCTATTGTTGTGGTCACCAAGGTCATATAATCTACATAGGCCCTGATTGGAGGGAGCGCAGTCTGTCCTGCCGTCTCTCCCTGCCGAGGACCCACCATGATGCTCTAATCACACGCTCCATCACCATTGTAAACGCTAACGGGGAAATAGTACACCTGCCATAATGCCCGTCTCTAGTCTCTGCAATGCTGTCGTGAAGTCTCCTGTACTAAAACACATTCGGACATCTTGGAAATATGCTTTCACTAAATTTACTATTGATCCGGGGACTCTAAAGAAATCAAAAGCACTCTAAATAAGACTATGTGGCACAGATCACAACGCATTTGCCAGGTCCAAGAACACTACATGCAAATCTCTTCTCTCGAGCTTGGCTGTCTGAATTTGGTGTCATATTACACTAATGTGTTCTAAGTAGCCTGCAAAACCTGGGATTCTTGCTTTCTGCTCTGTGGTATCTATTAACCTATTCCTTTCTAAATAACTTGCCAGCCTCGGGTGCCACTATGCTAAAGACAATCTTGCCTTCTACATTTAGTAGACATATAGGCCCAAACTGACTTAACTCTGAAGACTCTTGTTCCTTGGGAATGAAAATTCCCCCTGCTCTACGCCAAATCCTTGGTATGACCTGCTTCTCCCAAACTATATGCACGAGCTTCCACAAGAATCTAAGCACATCAGGTGGACTTTTATATACCTGGTAAGGGACTCCACTCGGCCCTGGGGCCTAAGAAGCCTTTGTATGCCTTATTACGGCTTCCACTTTGGTGGTGGAAAAACATCTAACTTATACTCTATCTCTCCTAAGGGAGGTATATCTGGAGGGAAACCCATTCCCCTTCTGAGTATGTCCTTTTTAAATATTCCTCTAACTCTTCCTTTGAAGCTTTGAGCTTTCCACTTTTTTCCTGACTAAACATTTTAACAAATTTAAATGGATCCCTATAAAATGCTGACCTGACTCACTCCATCTTCTTCCTCTTCCTCCTGAGGTGTTCTGCCCTCCTTAATATTGCTTACCGGTTTCTTAACTCTTCTTGCAAAACATTAATTCCCTCTCTCTCATCAACCGTAGCCTTTCTCCACTGCTTTCCCAACTGTTTCATCTCCTTCACTAAACTTGATTTCTCTCTCTCTTGTTTAGATCTAACCACCTGTAGAGCCTGCACCTTATTTTTCTCAATAACACCAAACCTGTTCGCACTATATTGATTAATGACCTCTCCCATCTTATCTAACTTGTTTTCCACTGTCCCTTTCAGACTCTCTAACGCATTTACCAAATCTATAGAACAGTTTCCCATTCCTTCCTTTCACTTGCCCTGGGCCATTTCAGCACACCATTCTTCTCCCTGACTGGCAGATTAACCTCACCACCACCTACATCCCCCTCTACAGCGCTTGTTCCCTCCTCATCAGTAACAGGGGTAATGATATCCTGCAAACTGTGGCTTTCCACCCATCGCTGGACTTCACTCGACTAACTTGACTGACTTCTCAAGAAGTATTGCACTATATTATGCACCATTTGACTGTATTCATGTATGGATGGTCTATCTGGATAGCACACAAGCCAGGTTATTCACTCTATCTTGGTGATCATAATAATGATAATAATAAACCAATTCCAATACCAACTCCAATATAACAGCACATTGCTGTTGTGGAATTGCAAGGATTTGGAAGCAGGAGGCAATGGATGAGCCAGACATTCACTTATTATCTGGTCTATTAGTGAAAAACTCATTAATTTACAATACCAATAAACTCTGCAACAAGATGTCCCTCAGCGGCCAGATTGGATTTATTTAATTACTTTTGGGAAGTGAGTGTCACTGACAAACTCCATCACGTTTTGCCATTTCACATTCGTCTTGGAGGGGGTGGTACCGAACCATCTCCCTGAACTGCTGCTCTCCTTTCGATAAATATATGCCCACAATGCTGTTGGGGAGGGAGTTCTAGGATTTAAACCCAACAATGACCCAAGAGTGATATATTTCCACACCAGGATGGTGTTTGACTTGAAGGCCAACCTGCATGTGACAGTATTCACATTTTCTCACTACCCTGGAGTTGCAATATGATTCAACGACTAGCCGCCTCTCCCCCTCCATATCCCTTCCTTCCAGTAGGACCACTCTCTCCATGGCTCCCTGGTCCAGTCATCTCTTCCCGCCCATTCCACCTCATCTCTAAGTGCTTTCCCCTGTGGCCATAGGAGCTGCAACACTTGTCCCTACACCTCCTCCCTCATCACCATCCAGGAACCAGCCCTTGCAGGTGAGGCAAAGATTTACCTGCACTTCTTCCAACCTTGTCTATTGCAAAAACAAGGGGGCAGATTATTATCTCAATGGGGTTAGGTTAGGTAAAAGGGAGGAGGTACAGCGAGAACTGGGTGTACTTGTACACTGGTCACTGAAAGTTGACGTGCAGGTACAGCAGGCAGTGAAGAAAGCTAATGGAATGTTGGCCTTCATAACAAGAGGATTTCAGTATAGTAGAGAGGTTCTTCTGCAGTTGTATAGGGCTCTGGTAAGACCACATCTGGAGTATTGCGTACAGTTTTGGTCTCCTAATTTGAGGAAGGACATCCTTGTGATTGAGGCAGTACAATGTAGGTTCACAAGATTGATCCCTGGGATGGCAATGACCAGTTTGAGCTCCAGATTGCTGACCATTTCAAATACCATCCCCATTCCCACACTGGCCTGTCTGTCCTTGGCATCCTCCACTGCCAAGGTGAGGTCGGTGCAACCTAGAGGAACAGCAAGTCATACGCCAACTGGATAGTCAACAGCTTCATTGCATGAACACTAAATTCTCTAACTTCAGGTAACCTGCACACCCTCTGTTCATTTCTCACTCCATCTGAGCTACCCAGGTTCTCTTGCTTTCTGCTGCCCCAGCCCCCTGATACCCAGTTACATTCCCCTTCCCCACCTGGTTCCCACAGTCCAGAACCCGCACACTTTTTGGATTATCCTTGATCGGACTTTGCTGGCTTTACCTTGCATGAAACATCATTCCCTTATCACATATCTATACACTGTAAATGACTCGATAATAATCAAGTTTTGTCTTTCTGCTGACTGGATAGCACGCAACAAAAGCTTTTCACTGGACCTCGGTATGTGTGACAATAAACCAAACCAAACTTCACGTATTGCCTACACTCTGGTGTCAATAAGTTCCTATGATCGTCCTTCACTTACAGTATATTATCAAAATGTCTAATTTCATCGATTTCTGTATTAATTTCATTCTCCCAGTAGTCTGCGTATTATACAAGTGTGTTATTCTGCTCTTTGGGGTCAATAAAATTTGCCTCAAAACTTCAATTAAACAAAAATGTTGCAATCCTCCCCACTTTCACTAGCTTTCGTCATTTAATTTCACACATGGACTTTGAAATCATGTCCTGTGTAATTATTAATATTTCACGAAAATACCGTAGTCCTCCTCGTGGATTTGAGGAAGCTACTTTGGAGGAAGGAAGTTTACTTCACTCTTGCAGTGACCTCCTATTCTTCGCTTTTAAATCTTTGTTAAATGTACAATTACACTGCCCCCTGCCACTTCAATGGCTGGATTTATTCCCAGTAAAGAAAAGAGCAACACTCACGATCTCTCCGGAGCTTGGGTCAAAGATGGAAGGGGACTGGACGCCACTGCAGATCCAGACCGAATTCACGCAAGGCACAAAGCAAAGGCTACTTATAAAGCCGGTAAAGTAAGGGAGCTTGAGGATCAGCTGGCCATCCTGTGACCAGACTTTCACACTTTTATCGAAGGAGCCCGTCACCAGCCTGAATGAGTCGTGAGAGAAAGCTCATTACTTTTGTGGAAGAGAGAGAAGAGAGAGACAAGAGTGTTTTATTGTCATATGTCCCAGATAGAACAATGAAATTGTTACTTGCAGCAGCACAATAGAATATGTAAACATAGTACACTCTAAACAATAAACGAGAGAGATAAAAAAAGTTCAGTGTGCGTATATATACAAATACTCACAAATGCAGATCATATAGATCATATATATATATAAACAGGCACACAAAAAACAAGCACTAATAGTGCAATGATAACAATAATAATCTATGTAGTTCAGAATTTATTTGAGGTTGTAGTGTTTAATAGCCGAATGGCTACAGGGATGAAGCTGTTCCTGAACCTGGACATTACAGTTTTAAGGCTCATGTACCTTCTTCCCAATGGCAGAGGTGAAATGAGTGTGTGGCCACGATGGTGTGGGTCTCTGATGATGCTGGCTGCCTTTTTGAGGGAACGACTCCGATAAATCCCTCCGATAGTGGGGAGGTCAGAGCTGGTGATGGACTGGGCAATGTTCACAACCTTTTTCAGTCATTGCAGTCAGTGGAGGAAACACAAGTAAAGGGCCTGCCCCACTTGGGAATTATTTGCTCGTCATTTATGCAACATCATTTACGCGCCACGACACACGCATAATGTGCACGTGCATTATGCGCGCATTGCACGTGGTGATACATGGTGACATAGGCAGTGATGCACGGTAGCGTGCGGTGCCCCAGGATTTTTGGGATTCTCAAAATACTCGCGTGCCACCTGGAAATGACTTCCAAGTGGGACAGGCCCTTAAGTGCTAACAATGCCATCTCTTTTACTGTGCACATGATCATAAGACATTGGTGAGGCCGCAAATAGAGTATTGTGTTCAGTTCTGGGCACCATGTTGCGGAAAAGATGTTGTCAAGCTGGAAAGGGTATAGAGAATATTGACGAGTATGTCGCCAGGACTCGAGGGTCTGAGCTATAGGGAGAGGTTGAGTAGGCTGGGACTCTATTCCTTGGAGCGTAGGAGTTTGAGGGGTGATCTTATACAGGTGTAAAAGATCATGAAAGGAATAGATCGGGTACGTGCACAGAGTCTCTTGCCCAGAGAAGATGAATCGAGAACCAGAGGACCTAGGTTTAAGTTATTGGAACCAGGAACTTCACTAGCTATCTTTACAAGTTATTGTCTTTACTAGGATGGACGGCAGCATACTGCTGGCTGATTAATGAGTGTTCATTTTCAATCATCACACTGGATATTTAGGGTTTATTAGACTAAGTGGGACCCGTTGGGTCCCATGTTCAGACTGGAGGCCTGGTCCCCCAATGCAATATTCCACCTCTCCACCAATTCCAATATTAGTGGCCGGGGGGGGGGGGGGGGGGGTGGGGGGGAGGGGGGGGGGGGGGGGGGGGGGGGGCTTTCTGGAGCACTAGTGTGTGTGTTGAGGGCTGAAGGGACTGGTTTCCAGAGGGCTAGTATGGATATTGTGGGCCAAATGGATTCTTGGGGTGGCAGCTTAGTCACTCAAGCCTGATGTGCTGGCAGCTCACTCACGGCTGGTGGGCTGGCAGTTGACACAGCTATTCCTTGAAATTCCACTTCAAGCAGGGTGCAAGGCCACCAAATTCAAGTGCAGTTTCATAACACTTCAAGCAGGACGCAAGGCCACCGAATTCGTGCAGTTTCCTACCACTTCAAGCAGGGTGCAAGGCCACCGAATTCAAGTGCAGTTTCCAACCACTTCAAGCAGGGTGCAAGGCCGCCAAATTCAAGTGCAGTTTCATTCCACTTCAAGCAGGGTGCAAGGCCACCAAATTCAAGTGCAGTTTCATTCCATTTCAAGCAGGGTGCAAGGCCACCAATTTCAAATGCAGCATCATACCATTTCATACAGGGTTAAACCACCATAAAACCACGATAAAACCCATACAAAACACCAAACTCACAGTTCAGAAGACATTCAGTGTGTTCAGTTGATTCACAGCTCAAACAGAGTCATGACCGCTTCCTCCCCCATCATGCAGAGACTGAGCCACACCCACACTTCCGGGTTTTATAACACCTAACCCTCCCACCGGAAAAGGTGTGGCATTCATGGCGTGATTGACAGGAGAGAGATTCTCAACATTTTTTAAACACTAATAACACTTTTATTTTTCATTGATGGGAAGAATCCTCTGCACCTGCTGAGTGGAAGGGGACTGAGTAAGATGGCCAAAAATCACAGTCGTAAGTGGTAGCGTTTTATCTAAAATCAATATACAGTGCAAACAGGAAGTTATCCAAAGCACCCAAACCACCATTTGCAGTGGTGCCTTTTAACTTCAAGCCAAAGCACCCAAACCACAATTTGTAGTAGTGCCTTTTAACTTCAAGCCAAAGCACCCAAAGCACCATTTGCAGTTGTGCCTTTTAACTTCAAGCCAAAGCACCATTTGCAGTAGTGCCTTTTAACTTCAAGCCAAAGCATCCAAACAACCATTTGCAGGCAGTGCCTTTTTACTTCAAACCAACCATATTTTCATTTTCAAACCACATTAAGGGGACTCACAGTTGAGTAGACATGTGTTCAGTGTTATTCAGAGCTCAGAGAGACGTGACCCTCTGGCTTCCTCCATCTTGCAGAGACTGAGTGAGGCACACCACTTCCGGGTTTTATAGTTCCTCCCCCCTCCCACCAGCAGGGGCAGCAGAGAGAATGGCAATTAAAAAAAAACATTAACATCTCTCTGATTTTTCATCAATGGGAACAATCTTCCGGTTCCGGAAGGCGGAGGGGGGCTCTGAGCGAGGTGGCCAAAAATGACTGCCGTAGGTGGCGGCATTCTCTCGGAAATCACACCACAGCGAGCCAAAAGCAGTCAAGATCAGACTTTTATTAATATAGAATGTGCAAAATCAAAATGGACACTGCACGGCCTTTATTTGGCAGAGCAGGATGTTGGCAAATAAGAGATTCCCTCCGTCTTGTCTGAAGTTGAGATGGACTGTACACCTTACCTTGTGCTCTCTATTTCCCGAACGACCATCAGATTTGTGATTCCAGCATCATGAGCTCTGGGATTGCAGTGGACCACCTGCAGGCTTCTGCTGTTCGGATAGGAACTGGTGTTGTAGATGATGAATTTCTTGTCATAACTGCTCAAACAAGAGGAGTGGAAATGTTTCTAGGCCAGTGAGTGCTAAAATCCTCTATAGTTGCAGTATTTGTCCCATTCTCAGATCCCTTCCACCCTTCCTTACTTCCCCTGCTACCTCCTGATCTCCAGGGAGAGGTGATGGGACGTAAGTAGATCATAGGCTGTACAGCCCTATAATCTCAGTCTGCCTTGTAATTAGATCACTTGTAATATGCACCTCCAACTACCTTGGGTGGCACAATGGTGCAGGGTTAGAGTTGCTACCTTGCAGCGCCAGAGACCCAGGTTCGAACCTGACTATGGGTGTTGTCTGTACAGAGTTTGTACATTCTCCCTGTGACTGCGGGGTTTTCACCGGGTGCTCCGGTTTTCACCCGCACTCCAAAGACGTACAATTACAGATGTAATTGGCTTTGGTAAGTTGTAAAATTGTCCCTAGTGTGTAGGATAGTGCTAGTGTATGGGGTGATCGCTGGTCGGCCTGGAGGCGGTGGACCAAAGGGCCTGTTTCCACAATGTAAGTCAAAAGTCTAAACTACCTGTATTTACTTCACATCCCTTGAGACTCGTATCTTCCAACAATCTATTAACTTCAGTCAATGAGCGTCAATCATACAGCGTGGAAACAGGCCATTGGCTCAACTTGCCCACATTAAATCCCTGAATTCACTTTTTTTTTGAAGCAGAGGCCTCCTATTTTTCATTGTGCAGTGAGCTGCCTTCCTGATTTCAATCCTGATTGACCTCCAAATAAAGTTGATGCCCACACCCTCTCCCTTATACCCCCAACTACAGTTAAGAAACAACCGGCAAAATAACTTGTTTCACCTCATACACTCTCTCAATATTTTTATTTCTTGAAACAATCACTCCCTCACAAAAAAATAAAATTCTACTTCCTCTTAAATTCTTAAAGTGCTAATTTACCTGTTGGCCTTAAACCATCCACTTCACTTCCAAGCTGTCAAAACATATTCTAACTGCATGACTATGACTAACTTAGGAATTTCATGGTGCTATTTCTTCCTGCTGTACATCTAACGGGCCTGTCCCACTTAAGCGACTTTTTAGGCGACTGTAGGAGACCATGCAGTCGCCACATAGTCACCACATGTTCGCGGGTGGTTGCTGGGAGTCGCCTTTGTGGTTGTGAGGAGTTCCCGCATTCTGGGAACTAGTCGCGGACTCATTATGGTCGCCGTGAATTTTTCAACATGTTGAAAAATTAGTGGCGACTAGAATGAAGTCGCCATGGAGCGTAGCGAGAATTCTCGTGCCGTAGGTGGGTTGCCAGGAGGTCTTAATGGGTCGCCAGGCAGTCGAAGATTCTTGGAGGCTCTCGTAGGTTGTAGCCCGTGCTGACCGGTGAATTTCATTAGCTCATTGGGTAAAATAGGTAAGCGGTAGTTTTCAGAATCAAGGATAACCAACCCGTAATGTTAAATGTCCGCCGAGCTTTAGCCGTCTTTTTACAGCGCCAACCTTCCTGTTCATTGCGTGGTGTGCCTGTTTCGCCTTGGCTTTGCACGGTGTGAATTTTTTAGACAGCGCTCCCCCTGCTTGCCCTGTCCGCTGCCTGCATAACGGGCAGATGAAGGAAGCGATGTGTGTGTGTGTGTGTGTGTGTGTGTGTGTGTGTGTGTGTGTGTGTGTGTGTGTGTTCCACTCTGACAGTTGCCCGTTTTTTCAGGCGACTGCCGGCAACTTGGCGGTCCGCTGAAAAATCGCCTAAGTGGGACAGACCCATAAGTGTTTTTGATCTGCTTGCGTAAGACTAAAGCATGGTTTGATACAATCCTGTATTTCTAATTCTCTCTACATGACATTTGATGGTTACACTCAGAGCTCAGCTAATGTTTGATATATTTCATATTAAAACATAATACAAAGACAAATATGTTGACCTAAAATTGCCTTTTGATCCATTCAGCCTAACTCATTCAGTATTTAAATACATCATCTCCTGAGGCAATCCACCCCTCCAGATACATTGGGAATACAAAGACATGGCACTGCGTCGAACATCAGCCAGTGGACAACTGTCATTGATAAGTTGGCCTGATGCAATGTTGTCTTCCAGACTTGGCACAAACACAACCCAACGCTGTCATTGCCTGAAAGCCTTAATCCTTTCCCCTGTGTGAGTTAGCTTTGGGCATTGCCTTATTGTCAATGTCTTGAGGCCTTGAGTCATCTTTGCAAATGTAACTTATTTATTCCATCTTTGGAATGTGGGTGTGAATAGTACCAACAACATTTATTTCTCATCACCAGTTGCCCCTGAAGTGAGAGGCTGGCTGTACAATGTCAGGTGGGAGATTGGAAAATCATACACATTGAAGTATCCGGAATACAAGGCGAATACAAGGCAAATATATATATATATATTCTCCCCTGAAGGGCATTCATAAAGCAGATGGGTTCTTACACAGCCATGTAGGTAATTTTGAAGATATCATTACAGATGATAGATTATTTCAGATTATTCAAATTTAAATTCCATAATGGCTGTGGTGGGATTTGAACCCAGGTCTCTGGATGACAACTCCAGGCCTTTGGGCTAATATTAGTGTATGAAATAATGAGAGGAATAGATTGGGGAGACACACAGTCTCTTGTCCAGATTAGGGGAATCGAGAACCAGAGGACAGAGGTTTAAAGTGAAGGGGAAAAGATTAAATAGGAAACTGAGGGGTAACTTTTTCACACAAAGGATGGTGGGTGTATGAAATGTGCTACCAGAGGAGGTAGTTGAGACAGGGACAATCGCACTGTTTCAGAAACATTTACGATATGATACAATAGAACTTTATTTATCCCAGGAGGGAAATTGATCTGCCAACAGTCATAAAACACAAAATACTTGAAACATGAAATTAAAGTGACGAGTGGAAAGGATTGGGGATGTGCAAAGATTGGGGAGGGGGGGGGGGGGGGGAGTCAGTCTACCCCACAACAGAAGGGGGAGGAGTTGTACAATTTGATAGTCACAGGAAAGAAGGATCTCCTGTGGTGTTCTGTACTGCATCTTGGTGGAACCAGTCTGTTACTGAAGGTACTCCTCAGGTTGACCAGTGTATCACGGAGAGTTTGAGCTGTATTGTCCAATATGCTCCGCCGTTTGAGGAGCATCCTCCCCTCCAAGACCACCTCCCATGAATCCAACTCTGCCCCCGGGACAGAGCCATGCCTTCTTGATGAGTTTGTTAATCCTTTTCACAATCCATTTAGACAGATACATAATAAGACAGATTTAGAGGGATATGGGCCAAACGCAGACAGGTGTGACTAGTATAGCTGGGACATTTTGGCCGGTGTGGGCAAGTTGGGCCGAAGTGCCTCTTTCCATGACTCTAGTCCATTAGAATTAGTGCTCTCCCACCATCATACCATTATTCTGTTAATTTACTGGTGAAACAATCTTCTGACTAATTTGGAAATTATTTAAATGAAAGAAGAATATTCTCACCTCATGGTCTTCCCTTTAAGACAGACTCCTTCCTGATTTCATTTATTGGCCTGAATTTTCTACCTCACGACACCATGACAATACTATGACCACTAGCCATCCCCAAGAAAAACAATTGCAGATGCTGGAAAATCGAAGGTGGACAAAAATGTTGGAGAAACTCAGCGGGTGAGGCAGCATCTATGGAGTGAAGGAAACAGGCAACGTTTCGGGTCGAAACCCTTCTTCAGACAAATTGGTTCTGTTTTATAGACATCCATGGATTTTGTCCGCAGATCAAATAGCATATAAAATTCACTCAAAGTGGTAACTATACCTCCACAATATTGCAATGCATGGCATCACAAGTATATATACTGATAAGAAAGAATAACTACTATAAGAGGAGAGAGATAGGAACCAAGTTTTGCTGGTCACAGGAACTATAATTTGTATGTGGAGGTTTCTGAATGTAATGATTTCATGGTGTCCATAAGATGTTCATTCACAACCCAGTATTGGTCTGTACCCAGTCAGTTAACATTCCATAGGACCACTGCAACCAGCGGTCTTGTTTGTCAACTGATCAATGGGCGGACATTGAGCAGTGGCATTGCCAGCAATTTTGGTTCTGTGAATTAGCGTGGTATTCCCGCCGTGAGGGGGGGGGGGTGAAGAACAATGGAGGACCCTGCATGGGGGACCGTCGGGAGGTGGGGATTGGGGGAAGACCTGGCCTGGGATACTTTGTGATTTTGTCGATGCCCTTTATGCGGCAACAATTGCATACCTTGATTTTCACTGTTACTAGCCACATGCGATGATAAAGTATTATTCATTCATTTATTAATTAATCAATTCATTAATTACTTACTTAATTCATTCATTTCTATGCCAAACATTGGATTCTGGATCTCACTTAATTGAGGCCAATGCATTCTCTGCTTCTGTATATTCAATGCAATATAACTTCAAGTAACTTGATGACAGCGTTATTATCAGGGCCGGTCCTAGGCCGATTGGACCGATTTTTCCAAATTGGGCCCCGCGCCCAAGGGGGGCCCCGCGTTAATTTTCCGTATTTCACTTTGTTAAATAAAGATTTAAAAAAAGCATTTGGCATACGGATTTTTTTACAAAACGAACATGGATAACAACCGCTGTGAATAATAAACAATGTGGAACTGCTACTGTAGCAGTTAACAGCCAGTAGTTAACAACAATGGGTCATCAATGCATATAGATACCCATTCCTCTTGGCATCAGCTCCACCTACATCAACCGACTCCAACTGGTCCAGAACGCAGCCGCCCGACTCATCACCCACACCAAATCCTGGCATCACATCACTCCAGTCCTCAAACAACTTCACTGGCTTCCCATCTCCCACCGGATCACCTACAAAATCCTGATCCTCACCTACAAAGCCCTCCACCATCTGCCCCCCCCCCCCCCCCCCCCATATCTCACTGACCTCCTCTCCCCGTACCAACCCTCACGGTCCCTCAGATCCACATCAGCCGGTCTCCTCTCCATCCACAAGTCCAACCTCCGCAGTTTTGGGGACAGAGCCATCTCCAGGGCAGCTCCCAGGCTCTGGAACTCCCTCCCCCAACTGATCCGCAATTCCGTGTCCCTCACCATCTTCCAGTCCCGCCTCAAGACCCATCTCTTCACCTCTGCCTATCCTTAGCCCCACGTCCCCCTCCCTTTTCATCTGTGCATGAATTGTCTCATATTGTGTTTTGTATTGAATTCTGTCTTTACTTTGTGTACTAGTCATGTCTCTACTATTTATTTCATTCCCCTTACATGTTTTTCCTCTACCTGCTAAATTTTTGTAAGGTGTCCTTGAGACTCTTGAAAGGCGCCCATAAATAAAATGTATTATTATTATTATTATTATTCCTCAGTAAATGCGTAAAATTGTGTCACTCGCTGCCGCAGGAGCGGCCGAGACGGGGGGGGGGGGGGGGTTGTAGGGGTCCACAGGACAGCATCCCCAGCACCGCAGTGAACTCAGCCGTGAGTATTCAACGTTAAATGCCGGGAGCGGGCAGGCGGTCGGTATGTGTGTGGGGGTGGGGGGTGGCGAGAAAGGGTCAGATTTGTATGAAATCGGCGGCGTACCGGCCCGCTCCTGGTCGGGGGGGGGGGGGGGGGGGGGGGGGGGGGGGGGATAGAGTTAAAAGACCTGAAGCAGAAACGAAAGACAACTGGCCGGATAATTGCGGGAGGGAGACAATCTGTGGATAAACAGATCTGGGGGTTGTGTTAACTCATTCGATGCCGGTACAACAGCAGACCAGGTTGGAGGTTTGAGTCTGTGTTAACATTGGTGTCGGGGTTAATGTCTGGGCCGGGATACGGGTGGGATTTAACTCTGTCTGTCTGTCTGTGCGTGTGTGTGTCTGTCTGTGACTTTGTGTCTGTGTATGCCTCTGTGTTTCTGTGTGTGTGTCTCTGGCTGTGTGTGTCTGTGTTTCTGTGTCTCTGTGGCTGTGTTTGTGTGTCTCTATCTGCATGTGTGTCTCTGTCTGTGTGTGTGTGTGTGGGCCGTGGAGAGACAGAGGGGGTATTTTCAGTTTGCAAACCACACGTTTTCAGTTAAGAGTTGAACACGATTACTGTCAATACGAGCAGCTCACGGAGCAGAGTCAGAATGATAAACACTGCTCGGCTTTCACACACACACTCGTGGAGTGAACTGTAGATATAAACGTGGCTGGGGGTAGAGGAATGGGGGGGGGGGAGAGAAGAGAGAGGAGAGAGGAAGGGGGAGAGAAAGGGAGAGAGAGAGAGGGGGAATTGGAGAGGAGAGAGAGAGAGGAAGGGGGAGAGAGAGAAGAGAGAGAGAGAGGGGGGAGAAAGATAGAGGGAGAGAGAGAGAGGGAAAGGGGGAGAGAGAGAGTTCTCCCTTCTGCCTCACCACTGTTGGCTGCCCTTTGTGAGATGATTGGAGACCAAAACCAGTTACCTTTTAGATCTCCCTCTCCCTACCTCCCTCCCCCTCCCTCTCCCTCTCCCTCTTTCTTTAGAGAGGGGGGGGGTGATGAGGGAAGGAAGGGGGGAGAGGGCGGAGGGGAGAGAGGAGTGTGCCTTGCTTGGTGGAGAAGAGGTATGTGGGAACGCTGTACGCAGGTGGTGACTCACTCTCACACTGGGATCCCCCCCTGTCATTGCTCAGTCTATCTGACTCCCTGCACCCCCCCCCCCCCCTCTATGGAGCGAAGGAAATATGCAACGTTTCGGGTCAAAACCCTTCTTCAGACCCGGCCTGAAACGTTGTCTATTTCCTTCGCTCCATAGATGCTGCCTCTAGCCCTGTCCCACTGTACGAGTTCACCCAAGAGCTCTCCCGAGTTTAAAATCTCTGTGTAGCATCTCTGTACCTATCTTCAAATTCCAACTTTGAAATAAAATACAATTTTCGACTTAAAAATTTCGCAGCAGGATCGCGATTAGTCGATTCCCACGCATTTTCAATCGTCGTTCGATTCAGTGTAATTTTCACACCTGGTTGATGTAGTTTAAAAAAAAATATACAGCACATTACAATAAATAGTTTCAAGCATACCCGGTACTAAACATACAAACATTAAGGTGGTTACTGATGTTACAAACTGTTATAAATGAATATAATTTCAAAGTGAAATAGGAGATTTCCGTGGAAAGAATATTTAACCAGAATATGGAGAGGTCGCTGCCAAATGCTCACTTAAAACAATACGCCGTCAATTCAGGATTGTTTCTTAGCCCTCTGACAGGTGTTTCAATCTCACCTCGTAGCTCGCTGTTAATCGATTCATAGCTATTAATTTTCATTCCTGGTCCGTATCGAACTTCTCCAAATGCAAAAGCTTCAAGTTACGCTTCTTGTGTGGTGGTATGGGGGGGGGGGGGGGAGAGGGGAGATGCTAGGATAAAATACCATATATTTGCATTTATATAGCGATCCTGCTGCGAAATCTTTAAGTCGTAAGTTGTATTTTATATCAAAGTGGGAATTGGAAGATAGGGACAGAGATGTTACACACAGATTTTGATAGGAAGGAAACATTACAGCAGCTGAGTAAAAGATCGGTCAAATGGTAGGTTCAATGAAGATTGGGCGAGGGAGATTGGGGGTGGGGGAAAAGTATCTATCGTTTGGGACTTGCCTAAATGTGTACTGAGATGGATTATCATTCCACACCAAATTTCTTATACAATAATACCTTTTATGCAATTATCACAATAGCTTGTTGGATATGGATCAACGGACTCTGTATGGTACATGCTCGTAAATTAGTAAAACAAACGTTCTTCTTTAAGTTCTGTTGTTTCTGGGATGGGGTGACTGATAACAAATAACCCACATTCTGTATTTTGTCATAATGTGGCTGAAAAAATGTCATATTTTGTGATATTTATTGAGATTGAAAGATACAACGGAGTTTGGGCAAGATATTACCTTGCAACATTCTGTATGTCTGATAATATTGTGAAATGGAACTCAGAAATTATGGGAGGATTACATAAAACTACAATTCATAGGTAATGAATATACAGAGTATTCTTATTCCCATCATGAACATACAATAGTGATATAGGACACCAGGTCCTACTACGGTAAACTCACGAGCTACTACGGTATGACTACGTGTTAAAAAGTATCCAATTTTTACATCCTGAGTATATTTTACTCGTGGACATTTTTCAACATGTTGAAAAATCTTCACGAGTTACCACGTTTCCCAAGTACCTGCCATTAGCGCTAAGAAATGGCATGTTGGCCTTTATAACAAGAGGAATCGAATATAGGAACAAAGAGGTCCTTCTGCAGTTGTACAGAGTTCTAGTGAGACCGCATCTGGAGTATTGTGTGCAGTTTTGCTCCCCTAATTTGAGGAAGGACATTCTTGCTATTGAGGGAGTGCAGCGTAGGTTTACAAGGTTAATGGCGGGACTGTCATATGCTGAGAGAATGGAGCAGCTGGGCTTGTACACTTTGGAGTTTAGAACGATGAGAGGGGCTCTCATTGAAACATATAAGATTGTTAAGGGCTTGGACATGCTAGAGGCAGGAAACATGTTCCTGATGTTGGGTGAGTCCAGAACCAGGGGCCACAGTTTAAGAATAAGGAGTAAGCCATTTAGGACGGAGAAGAGGAAACACTTTTTCTCTGAGAGTGGTGAGTCTGTGGAATGCTCTGCCTCAGGTTAAGAATAAGGAGTAAGCCATTTAGGGCGGAGATGAGGAAACACTTTTTCTCAGAGAGTGGTGAGTCTGTGGAATTCTCTGCCTCAGGTGGAGGCAGGTTCTCTGGAAGCTTTCAAGAGAGAGCTAGATAGGGCTCTTAAAAATAGCGCAGGGGATATGGGGAGAAGGCAGGAACGGGGTACTGATTGGGGATGATCAGCCATGATCACATTGAATGTATGTGATATGAAAGTGAACTAGGTGTCAAATTAAACTTCTTTTTATGCTTTATCTGATGGGATAAATTGCAGACTTGATGTTTAAAATCTCAAAATTTTGTAACATTGCTAGAAAATGTACCTGCATCTTGGAGGCCGAAGGTTTGGTTATTAGCAAAGAAAGATAACCCTCAGTACAGCAACATCAAGATCGATGCTGTACTGAGATATAGCCAAGTCTATCTCTCATTGCTAGCAGCTGATGGGAAGCGGCTGTAAAAGGACAGCGCTGCTGGGGGGTGGGGGGGGGGGGGAGTTCCTTTCAGAGCGTGTGGGTAGTCTGTCCAGGGGTAATGTTGCAGGGAGGGCAGGAGGGTTGAGATGGAGGGGGTCGGCCGGGGATCATCCAGCTCAAGAGCGGGTCAGTGGGCGGTGGAGCTTACTCCATATGTCAGGGCGAGTAACCTCAATTGATCCATTGTTCGCGCTGACACAGGAGTAAGCTCCGCCGTCCGCTGTGATGTTATCAATCACCCGCTGACCCACTCCGCTCTATGATCTTTGCTCTTGAGCTGGTCCCCTCACTGTTCAGATGGAGAACACTGCCAGATGCGAGCGGGCCGGCAGAAGGCGCTGAGATGGCAGTCGGTTCCGCTGTCCAGTGATGGAAGCCGCCCGTAGCCACACGAGCTGCTTCCCTCCCCGGCCACAATGTGGTGGCTCCACGCCCGGAGCGCTGCGGCAGCGGTGAGTGAGTGTTACTGGCATGAACCCGACCCCTCCTTCTCAACGCTCCCACAACTTTATCCGTGGCTAGACTCCCCACACGCTGTGAAAGGAACTCTCCCCCGAATTGTCATGTTACTCACGACACGTGACTCATTTATAATTATTTATTTATATTTCTACGAAAATCTTTCCCAATTAGGCCCCGCACCTCCTAAGGCCGGCCCTGGTTATTATACTTGAAACACTAACAGACTCACCCAACAGAATATATCCGGGTATCAAGGCAGACCACAGCTGACACAATGTCCCTGTGTCTGCGGTTAGTGAAACTCTTCTCCAGATCCAGGACATGACCAGAGTCTTTCTTTTCATCCAAAGGAAAGACTCTCAGCTGGTTTTTGAATCCACAAATGAGTTGATGCCTCCGATGATTGATCGCCATGCAAAATACCGAAGCGTTTAACTGGAAGTGAGAAAAAAATGAACAAAAGCAGGATCCATGTATTTAAACTACCCGTACATTTGCCAATTTGCCATTTGAGCAATCGTGTTCACTTGAAATGGGCTCTTTTCTACATCATTTTAAATGCGTTCATTTTCTGTAATTTGTTTTTGCTATATGTGCTATGTGTGTGAATCATTATTTATTATTTGGCTTATATGTATGTCCATGACTAAGTTGTAGCACTCTCGACTCTAAGCAAGAGTGGTTACAAGTTGCACTTGTACATTTTGAGAATGTAATCATGGCTGCCTCCTCTGTAAAATCCTGTGGGGAATCGAGAAGATTGGGCGCTGCTGGAGGCCCCACAGAGGTCAGATGAGCTCTTGGATCAGACGTACCATGCAGCAGCTCGGAGAGACAGAGCAGTGGAGGACACTGACAGCATCGGCAGGCAGGCCAACCGCTGCAACATGGCCCATTGTCGCCACCTGGAGAATGGGCCTTTAGGGTCAAGATAAGACTGTATTCTGAAGAACTTTGAAACATGAAGGGCACAATTTGGTGCCAGGAATGTGGTGAGTCTTTGTGTACTGCCTCAGTGGTTTATTATCCTTACACTACAATCGTTGCACTTTTACACTTATCTATGAGCGTGCTTATCTATGATTGTACTTATCTACAGTTTGATTTTACTGGATTGTGTGCAAAAGGTACCTAGGTACATGTGACAATATAGTATCATTGAATCATTGAAGCTTTGAATGACCAAAATTGATGTTCTGACCATCATCATCTTACTGTTTGCAGCATCTCACTCTATACAAAATCAACCATTTGTGACATTGCTTCAGCGACTATTCCTCAAATGCTTTCCTTATTTTTTTTCCCTTTGAAATTGGACCTCACTTGAGTTAATTCCCCAAGGCGTTTGGACGAGAGAATAATAGAGCAGAATCCAAATTCAAAGAAAAAAAACATGGAAAGCTTTTGAGGAATAGTGACTGAAGCAATCTTCTTGACAAGTTGGAACACAGGAATAAAAATACAAGCTTAAACAGGGAAATCTAGAATGCAGTTCGTACCATGATCCTGTCAAACACAGTGGCCCCAATAGTCCAGACAACGATAGTTCCATCATTGGATGATGAGAAAAGAAGTTTGGGTTCAACCCAATACAGTAACTGCGTGATCATACCAATGTGTTCAAAGACGCAAAAGGTTAGTTGTCCAGTCTCCAAATCCCACCATTTAATGACACCATCTGAATTAAGGCAAGAGAGCAAGTATTCACTTAGCATACAAAGCACCATGATTACATTCCACATGTGGTGTTCTGTTCTGAGTGCGTAACAGAGAAAGACAAGCAGACCATTCAACCTTTGAAAAAAGCCCCACCATTCAGTTGGCCCATTGTTTGAAACATATGTTGATTCAATTAATCTGCCTTTGATCCAAATCCCTTGGTAAATTCGTGTAACACAACTTTGATTCATCTCAGTTGTTGAATTTTCAATTGGTCAAACATCTACCAATCATTTGGGAGAGGGAGTTCCATGTTTCAACAAACCTAATACAGAAAAGTATTTCCTGATTTACCTCTTCAATGACAAGTCCATTTTTAACTTTAATGTTGTTGTTTTCCAGCCAAAAGGGCAGGTGCAAACAGGTGGCACTCACTGTGCAGAAATCAACCTCACTCAATCTATTCCTCTCAGAGTTGCACCCATTAAGGGGAACATTATATAATGGCTGAGTTAGAATGAAGATAGCCTGGGTAAGTTATGGAGGAATATATAATTTTGTCCACATTCAGTAGTGATGTTATGCTGTACAATAATGCCATGGGGAAGTAGGTGGGAGTATTTATCTATCCTTTTATATCAAACTTCCAGCGCCACCATCAGCTGACATTTTGTACTAAGGAAGAGACTCTTGTGAGTGAAAATTTAACAAAAAACACAAATGCTGGAAGTCCAAAATGAAAATTGGAAATGCTAGAAAAACACAGCAGATCTTGCCACATCTATTGATCTGAAACATTTTCTCTGTTCCTCTGGAGTAACTCAGCTGGACAGGCAGCCACTCTGGATGGAAGGAATGGGTGACGTTTCAGTTCCAGACTCTATCCAGAGACACTTGTAAGATGGTCTTAATGGATCGAATAGTGTTTGTTTTTAATTTAATTTTGTAATGATTACTTTGCTCCTGAGTATTTTGGTTTGCCCACGATTAGTAGTTCCCCTTGTTCAATTAGAAGTGAGAACATGTAATAACAACATGGTTTCCATAAACACAGGGGTCAAAGTACTGTGCTGAAAGAAATCCACATTATATCGTCTTTCTTAATTGAAGTGAGAAGTGATGGTTGTGTTTGCGCTCACTATCTTTACTTGAGTCAATTAACAATAGAGTGACAACCATTTTCTTTTTATGGGAGCAATGTGGGAAGATTTGAAAAAGTTTAGATGAGGGGAGATCTTATTGAGGTGAACAATATCATGAGAGGAATAGATCAAGTAAATGCAGAGTCTCTTGCCCAGAGTTGGGGAATCAAGAACCAGAGGACCTAGGTGTAAAGTGAGGGGGGAAAGTTTAAATAGGAACCTGAGGGATAACTATTTTATACAAAGGGTGGTGGATGTATGGAACGAGTTGCTGGAAGGGGTAGCTGAGGCAAGTACTATCGCAACATTTAAGAAACATTTAGACAGGTATATGGATGGGATAGGTTTAGAGGGGTATGGACCAAAATGCAGACAATTTAGTCTTCATGCCCCGCACGTCGCTGGAGTATCCGAGCGGGTCACTAGTGTCAGAGACACGGTTTACACTCTCACCCCTAGTTTATTAACACACCTCTGGTTTCCTCTCTCATCTCAGTTTACTCTCCCAATTCCATTTTATTATTTTACACCCCCCCCCCCCCCATCCTCTCAGCCCCTGTTCACCCACACACCTTCAGTTCCCCCTCTTACCCCCAGTTTCTACTCTAACCCTCAGTTTAGCCCCTCTCAGCGTATCCTCCCAACTCAGTTTACTCCCAGTCCAGTTTATCCTCTCAACTCCAGTTCACCCCCTCAATCCTTCAGCCTACAAAGTGAAGATCGGCTGTATCCTAAGCAACAATGCGTCACTCCCTGATGAGCTCAATGCATTCTATGTTCCGTTTCAACAGAAGGTCAGTGGACTGACTTCATTCCCCCGACAGTCTTGGATGCGCCTATATCCACAGTCATTCTTGTGTCTCAGTCTGAAGAAGGGTCTTGATCCGAAACGTCATCGCTGAGTTACTCCAGCATTTTGAGTCTATCTTCGGTGTAAACCAGCATTTGCAGTTATTTCCAACACATTACTTATCTGGCTTTTTTCCACCCCCACCTCTCCTCCAGCTCCCCCCCCCCCCCCCCCCCCCATTACAATCAGTCTGAAGTAGTTCTAATCCAAAGTGCCCCCAATCCATGTCTCCAGAGAAGCTGCCTGATGGCTGAGTTACTACAGTTGTCACTGCTTGGTTAACAGTAAGTCCCAGTAATTAGATGTGCACCCCATATCTGCTCGTGAGTAAAGCACAAAGGGAACTGAGCTTCTGAGCAAATTCACCATCTGCTGGATAGTCGCCAGAAAATACGACAAAGGATCTGTAAAACCACTGCTGCTGCCTATTGCAATGGATGACATGACGAAAGTAATGAAGCAAGTAAGCAGGGATCCCCAGGAGAATAAGTCTGGAAGATGAAATTCCCGCCACATGCAGTCATCCAAACCCAATATTCCCACAGCCAAGTGGTAATGGGCTAACAGGTGAGCTGTAGACATCAGTCGGTGACATTGTGTATAATTTGTGGCCTAATTCTTTCCCCTTATCACAGAAATGCTATGTCCATCTACTGAAAGACACAGCCATGAAATAATTCAGTGGGTCAGGCACACTGTGGAGGGAATGTCCATTGCAGTTCTGTGGACTATGGAAATAGCCTTTCTCTATTTCCTTCCTTTCCTCCTTCCCTCCTTCCCTCCTTCCTCCTCTCCCTCCCTATTTTTCTCTCTTTTGTTCTTTTTTCTCTTTCTCTCTCTCCCCAGTTCTTCCCATATATGTGTGCCAGATAGAACAATGAAATTCTTACTTGCCGAAGCACAACAGAATATGTATATTATATATACATATATATATATATATATATCCAAACCCTGTCTTAAGAAGGGTCTTAAGACAATAGACAATAGGTGCAGGAGTAGGCCATTCGGCCCTTCGAGCCAGCACCGCCATTCAATGTGATCATGGCTGATCATCCCCAATCAGTACCCCGTTCCTGCCTTCTCCCCATATGAGGCAGTCTTAACCGAAATATCGCTCATTCCTTCTCTCCAGAGGTGCTGCCTGGCCCGCTGAGTTAATCCAGCATTGTGTCTCTCTCTGTATATATATATATATATATATATATATATATATATATATATATATATATATATATATATATATATATATACACACGCACATATACACAATCCATTAATCCATTAATAGTGTAATAATAACAATAATAGTCTATATAGTGTAGAGCTTAATAGCCTGATGGCTATAGGGAAGAAGCTGTTCCTGAACCTGGACGTCGCCTGCCTGACCTGCTGAGTTACTCCAGCATTTAGCGTCAAGCTTCGGTGTGTACATCAGCATCTGCAGTTCCTTCCCAACATTTCCTTTGAAGCCAGCAGGTTCGGTTGGCGAGTTGCAGCAGGATCTCGGTCAGTACTCACCCTCAAAGCCGGTCAGAAACTCCCTGCGTGCAGAGTGGTAACCCAGGGCGCTCACCGAGCGGCTGTGGCAATCTGAGATAGTCAGGTGTTTCTGCATGGCCATGGTGAGTCAGATTATGGAGGGACCCGCGGGATGGGATGAAGAATGGGATATTTGTGTAAGCTCCCCCTAGCTTTGTGTCCAGTAGTTGTATCACCTCGGTGCTCTCCTGCCCAGCAGTCGGCCTGCAGCGTGACATGGGAACCACTCAACCCCGTCCTAGCTGAAGAGCAGCGAAGTGCCGGGCCTCTCTCCTCGTTCTGTACAACCCGCTTGCCCTCCGAGTAGAACAAATGTCCCGAAGCTGCGATTTCACACAGACTGTTGCAGAGTTTTAAAACTTCCTGCTGCAGCCATGGAAACTGAGACGCCAAGATCAGCTGATTCAAAGCCAACAAACGCGGCCCACAGACTGCAGCTCCTGAAAACATAGTACTGAGAAAGAAAAGGATTGGTTTTTTTGTAGGGAAAAGTAGATATACTTGGCAATGCCTGGTCACAACGCTTCGTGCAACGTATTCATTCTGACTTCTATTTACTAACATTGTAAAGTCTCCAATCTTATTTCTTCCGATGCCAATATTGCAAAGAAGACTTCAAATGGAGGAGTTGCGATCGCGCAAACCTGTCATTTAGTTTAGTGATACAGTGTGGTAATAGGCCCTTCGGCCCATCGTGTGCGCGCCGACCATCCATGACCCGTGCACAAGCTACCCAACACGCTAGGGACAATTTGCAGAAGCCAATTAACCTACAAACATGAAGGTCTTGGGAAGAAACCGGAGCACCTACGCGGGCTCAGTGAGAACGGTCAAACTCCGCACAGACAGCATCTATAGTCAGGATCGAACTGGCGTTGTAAGGCAACAACTCTACAACTGCGCCATTGTGCCGCCCTAAATGAATATGTGTTTCATTTTCATCTTGAAGAGTTTTATTCCAAGTTTCTTCTCGTTTTAAAAGAAGGATCCCACACAACCCGCAATACTCGAAGTGTTGCTGGAGATACCAGAGATTGCAGATGCTGGAATCTAAACTGCTGGAAGAACTATGTGGGTCAGGCGGCATTTGTGGAGGGAAATGGATAGACTACGTATCGGGTCGGGATTCTTCTAAACGTCCACTGTCCATTTCCCCTCCATGGTTGGTGTCTGACCCGCTGAGTTTCAACATGAGTTTTTTCATTTGTTCCTTATCTCTCTATAGCACCGTCTATATCTCAGTCTGAAGAAGGGTCTCGACCCGAAACGCCATCCATTCCTTTTCTCCAGAGATGCTGCCTGTCCCGCTGAGTTACTCCAGCATTTTGTTTCCATCATCTTTTTTTCCAAATACAAAGGTCTTTTCAATAGTTGTAAAAAAATTATTTGTGTTACCACAAGCAAAATGTATTAAAGACTTATACTACATTGTTTAATAGAGTTTATCTGTACAAATGTCAATAGAAACGATCGCTGGTCAATTTCTATAGCCACAGGCAGTGAAACTAGCAGCTGTGTTCTCAAGAGACAACGGTGTCTATGGAAACAATCTTTTCTCCCAGGCACGGACTATTCTGTTTAAAAAGGAACTGCAGATGCTGGAAAGTCGAAGGTAGACAAAAGTGCTGGAGAAACTCAGCGGGTGCAGCAGCATCTATGGAGCGAAGGAAATAGGCAACGTTTCGAGCCGAAACTCTTCTTCAGACTGAAAGGTTTCGGCCCGAAACGTTGCCTATTTCCTTCGCTCCATAGATGCTGCTGCACCCGCTGAGTTTCTCCAGCATTTTTGTCTACCACGGAATATTCTTCCTGGTTGTCAATTTCAGAAGTAATTTTTAACCGGTTCTTCAGCTCCGGGTCGGAGTTGCGTTGTAACCGATTGATCCTGTGTACTTCAAATGGTGTTCTCAAATTGAATGGTCGCGTTATATCCAAAAGCGGTTTAAAATACTTATAGTAAAACTACCTGTTTTTGGATCATTGTAAACGGGAATAAGAGCTAGCCGAAGACCCCAAGAGCTTTAAGATAGTGTCCATGAGCTCACTTGTGGAGCTGATGTTATAGTCATCCGGCCAGACAGCATGGAAACTGACCACACTATTTTAACCACCGCCTCATTTCTCGCTTTAACCTAATTGTTCTCATTAATTTCCTTTAATGCTCTATTTTATCTCTCTCTCTCTCTCACCCCCCCCCCCCCCCTCTCGCCTCTCTCTCCCTCTCCTTTGCCTCTTTCTCTCTATTTCACTTTTCTGCTCCCTTTTCCCAGTGTGGTACAGGTGAGAATATGTTCCGGGTCACCTATTGAAACGGTGGGAGGGTAAATATGTATTAAAAAAAAAAAATGCTGAAAGCACTCAGCAGGTCAAGCGGCATCTGTAGAAAGAGAAATAGAATTCATGATCCAGGGTGAAGACCCTTCCACAGGATGGAGGAAGAGAGAAAACAAGAGTGATTTAAATTCAGAGAAGGCAGAATCAGACGGGAGTGAGTTTGGTTGTTCAGGTGTATGCTCACCCTGTTTGTAATAAATGGAGAGGGTTATCACCATGGCTTGTTTGTTTTGTGCACTTTCTTCATTACACACACGTCCTCTGATAGCGTCACTGTAATGTTTGCCCACTGCTGTAATCCTCATCACATCTCCCCCGCTGTGCCATTCGCATTTTGCCAGACCTCCTGCCAGACCAGCTTCCATCTCCAGAAAGATGCTTTTCGAGTCAAGTGAAAATATTACGCAGGTAACAACCAAAATGATCATTCATATAGTCTGGGCACGGAAAATGTGCTGAGACTTTAGTGACCGGTGTATGGTGACTGTCATGGCTGTTTTTGGCAGCTCCCTTACCTCTTAACAAGTAGTGTGAGCAGTTTTGGGCACCATGTCTGAGGAGGGACCCGTTGGAGAGGGTCAAGAGGAGATTTATGAGAGTGATCCCAGAGATGATTTGGTTAAAGTATGATAAGCGTTTGACAGCACTGGGCCTGGAGTTTAGAAGGATGAAGGGATACCTCATTGAAACTTACCAAATAGTGAGTAATGAAAAGGATGCACCTTTAGAAAGGAGATGAGGAGGAATTTCTTTAGTCAGTGGGTGGTGAATGTGTGGAATTCATCGCCACAGATGGCTGTGGAGACCAAGTCAATGGTTATTTTTAAGGTGCAGATTGACAAATTCTTGATTAGTAAGGGTTTCAAGAGTTAGGGGGAGAAGGCAGGAGAATGGGGTTGAGAAAGAAGGATAGATCAGCCATCATTGAATGGCGGCGTGGACTTGATGGGCCGAATGGGCTACAGTACTTCTGCTCCAGCGATTTGTGAACATATGAAGTAGGCTGTTGGTTTGAACCTCATCCAGAGACATGATCACATTAACCTGCCGTGGATGAGGTTCATTGTCACTGCACTGAGCAGAACAAGGCCTTTACCCAAGGTGTCTGGCCATGTAGAAAACATGGCAACTAAGTTATGGACCTTAAAGTTCTAATAAACAACAATGCTGTCCTACAACCAACAAAAGTGAAACTGATACTTTCATTTCATTGTTGCATCTTTAGTTCCATGACTTGTTTGTTACATTTCTCATATTACCTCAGCAATTATGCTTCAAGAATTTCAAGAGGGGCGGCGCGGTGGCCCAGCGGTAGAGTTGCTGCCTTACAACTCCAGGGACCTGGATTCGATCCTGAGTAAGGGCGCTGTCTGTACAGAGTTTGTACATTCTCCCTGTGACTAAGAGGTTTTCTCTGGGAGCTTCGGTTTTTACCCACACTCCAAAGGCAGGTTGTAGGTTAATTAGCTTTGGAAAAATTGTATATTTTCCCTAATTTGTCCCGAGTGTGTAGGACAGTGCTGTGTTCGGGGATGGACTTGGTGGGCTGAAGAGTGTGTTTCCATTCTGTATCTCTGAACTAAACTAAACTTGTCATTATGGATCCTTGGGTTATGAAGCTCAGTTCTTTTTCTGACAATTGGTCTCAGAGATCACTTGATCACGGGATCGTCGTTTGCTTGCATGCTTCTGCTATAATAAGTTTTGCTGTTACTTTCACCTTCAGTGCCATGTTTGTTCTTCAACCCATTATCATGAAGATGGAGTGGATTTGGTGCAAAGGTGATTGACTGAATGTGATTGTCGCTCTGCTGTGTAGATGTAATTTAGCAAAGAGAGGCTGAGCTTCTTTATAGGGCTCCATTCATCAATCCAATGCCCAAACGAGGCATCAGTTTTGATCATTGGGTTGAGGTTGGGTGGGGTAGGGCTTTCGAATGCAAAGACTGATAATTTATGACTTGCTCGCCTGACTCTTGAAGAAAGGCTGGATGGACTAGGTTTGTTTTCCTTGGAGCAGAGGTGACTTAATAAGAGGTGTAGATAATTATGAGGGGAATAGATGGGGTAGATGATAGGTAATTCCCCCCTATCAAAGGTGTTAAAAGTTGTGGGCAAAGCTTCAGTGTAAGGAAGAAGCAGCGTAGGGTGTTCTGCAGAAGAACATTTTCATCCAGAGGGTGGTTGGAATCTGGAAAACTCTGCCTTAGAAGGTGTTGGAGGCAGAGACTCACAACATTTACAAAATATCTAGATGAACACTCGATTCACCAAAGTGTGAATGTCCACAAACTAAATGCTGTTCTAAGGGATTAGTATTGATAGGTACCTTGTAATCAGCATTGCCATGGAGGGCCATTTTTTAAAATAATGCCTGACTCTAGGACCCTTTGACCTAGGGGAGATTTTCATTGGGATTCTTGGCAATATTAACAGTAGGTTATCAAACTGTAGTTTTGCAAAAGAAGAAAGACACAAAATGCTGGAGTAACTCAGCGAGACAGGCAGCATCTCTGGAGAGAAGGAATGGGTGACGTTTAGGGTCGAGACCCTTCTTTTGCAAAACTAGCTTGCCCTATTGGGCTTTCCCAAAATCAAGCCACCTCCACTCCGAGAGAGGTAACTCTGGAGGAACAAGGGGCTGGAATCTGGAATCACAGGATGTAATGGACTCAAAGAGTGCATCTTGTTCCTTGCTGCATCTCTTTCGATCCATTGTGTGTGGAACTGGCCCATATCTATAATCCACATATCCCTTTGGTTCTAACCTAAAATCGGCTATTTGTTTAAGCTGCTTGAGAGGCTTAGGCACATTCACTATGTTGATTCAGCTCCTTTGCACTGGAGAGCCACAGTTGTCCTCAATTAAGATAGGGAAATAAATTTGTTGGTATGTGGCCTGAACTTCAAGTTGGACAATGCAGTTTTAATAGGAGGCTTTCACTGTTGAAAAGAATCTGGGAAAATTGCTCTCCATGAATACCCTTCTTGCAAAGCCAAATAGACCTGTTAAAAATGCCAGAGATGAACAGGCTGGAATGGTTAAGTGAGAGTAAATCTTGTTAGTAAAAACTTGTAAAATAAAAACACCACATTTAACTAACCAGGACTTGAACATTGTGGTTCTTGCATCTGTCAAGAGTAAGATTTGTTTAATAAGTTGGCAGTAGTTTTTTCTCTGTAACTAAATAAAGTGGCTCCTGATCTTTGAGAGACAGATGCTGCAACTTTAATCGAGAGAGGTCAGGAAGAAATCTAATCCTGTTTTGTTCAAAGAGTTTGATCATATACTGCACATGACTTGTTCTTTGGTATTGCAGACTGGTAGGAATAATAAGCTCCTTAAATGGTTTTAACAGATATTGTTCAGATTCTGAGCAGCTCCTTATCCTTCTTTCTGTATTCCAACTGCGAAATCCCAATTTCCTGCTATTCTCAGATCAGACTTGGTCTAACATTGACCTACAATTCAAAGCCAAAGTCATAGCTAGACTCAGCGACCAATGCATTCTTGTGGGTGCTATGCAATACATTTAGAATGAACTCCTGCCAATATGCAGAACACGTTTAACAAAGCAGATCTCACGATAATCCGGAATTCACAACTGGAAGAATGGTAGAAACGGAATCAGCTCAGGGCCTCGAAAGAGAGTTGGATAGGATATTGAAATAGAATAGTAGGTTATCGGCGGTCACTCGGAACGAGTATGACTGTCTTCTCATGGAGGACGCCTGTGCGTGACTTTGTTTAACTTGGGGAGATTGGTGCACAGACAGCCACCACATGGTCCTTGACGGATCTGGGTTAGAATCCAGTGGCATGGAATCCAAGACGACCGGGGACCCTTTTCTGCTGCAACCTTCATCCGCCTTCCCAGCCGTTGTGAAGCTCCACTAAAGTCAGCCATCATCCTCCGCCTGTTTCCCCCATTGAGGTCTTGGTTGGATTGCTCTTTGTCAGAGACCTCCCCCTCAACCTTACCGCCATGTGTGATCCTACCAGGAACATAGCTCCTGACGGCATCGCTCTCAGGATCTCAGGACCACACAATCTTCTCCACCACGACAAGGCGATAATCCATGGAGAAGAGAATAGTAGGTAGTTCTTTGGGAAAAGGGAGGATTTCAGCTGGCTAGATTGCTCTACCGTGAGCTTATGTGGCCCTCCATTCTACTACATTTCCGTGATTCATGTGGGAAGCCATGATATAGAAACTAACTAGCTCAGACTATAGGAACTGGAAGAATTGGAGGTGTTAAAATTCAAGTGTTTAGTAACAGGGAACATAGTAGAATAGGAAGTTGGATCTGGTGAAAGAATGGCTGGTAGATCTATGATCTGATGGTCTCGTAATTTGGAATCTGTTATGAGAAGACCTCCAAGAAAGTAGAAACTAGAAGTCTTCGAATGTATCATAAAATTAAGTAGGAGGGGTGGGAACAGGAGTTGGTAGAATTGTGAGTCAATCTCAACACTCTGCCAGCCAAGAGTACACCAAAATCATAATGAAGGTGTTAAATGTGGTTAAATAGAGAAGTGTATTTGTCCAAACATTGGAAAATCTTTATGTTTCCTAATTTAATCTGTTGTCCGTATACACTGATTTTAAATAAACACATCTTCTTCTAGAATTGGTTACTTAGTTACACAGATAATTACGGGAGTCATTATTAGCAGAACGATTGACGTACTGTCGAGGTTCGCTCATTGTCATGGCAACCAAATTATGTAAACATCAAATGACCCAATTGGTCTGATTGTTGACCAAACAACATGTTCGATGCAACTAGTATTACTGCTAATACTAGAAAACAGTGTAAATAATTTATATACGCAGATGAAATATGGCAATGCCTCTTAACTTGTTTGCCACATAGTAACACAACCATAGTGGGTTTACTCAGTGTAAACAGTGTGAAAACTGAGGAAAGAGTAAAGTGCCAACATCATTGTTTACTAACAACAGGGTTCAGTCACCGCTTTGGTTCTTTGAACAAATGACAAAGCTGTGCAATTGCCTCAGGAGAGAGTTACATTTGGTGAGTGAAAGACAACGCATAGACCTGTTAAAGTAATCCTTAGAATTACTCAAGCAGAGAGCATTGGTAGTCTGTGCATTTGTGAGCAGGCCTGAATAATTTATGATTCTTTGTGATTGCTCCGTGATTAGCTTGGTCCTGGCTATAACACGATAATAGTTGACAGGTTATTGAATCACACAACTTGGAAGCAGGTTATTTGGCCCGCCATGACCATGCTGACCAGTGGGCACCAATTACAGCTTCCAGCACTCTGCTTTTAAGCCTGGGTGATTCAAGTGGTCTTCTGGACATTTTTAAATGGTGTCTGCAACTCTGCTTCCAGCACTGTCTGGGTGAAAATGGTTCCCCTTCAATCCCTCTACATCTCTTATCCTTCACTCTAAAGTTTTATTCAGCTCGGGAGGTCTTGGAATGTATCATAAATTGAAGCGGGAGGGCTATGAACATGACTTTATGGAATTGTGAGTCAATCTCAACAGCAAGCCAGCTAAGAGAACACCAATATCATAATAAAGGTATTACATATAGAAATGTACAAGAGGAACATTTTGCTGCAGTTCATCCTATCTGTATTTGTCACAATTTTATATTCCTCAATCATATTCCCTTTTAACCTCTTTCCCTCCTGGGATAACAGACCCACTCGTCAGTCTCTCCCGACATTGAAATGCTCCATCTCATTATGGACGCCCTTGATTAATTTGTCTACCCATGTCACTGCTTCCCGCCAACGCACCCAACTCCAACTGGTGCTGATCGACCTGAGCCTAGAGGTCACCTGACTATTTTTGCTCACCATTAATGACACCAATTGCTATTGTTCGGATAACAGTTCGAACATCCGAACAAGAAAGATAGGATGTTGGAAAGAGAGATCCAAAGATTTGAGCCAGGGCTAAAGGCAGGTTTGTCAGTGGAGGAGCGAAGGAAATCAGGGATGAGCAAGAGGCTACTGTAGTTTAGGTATAGGTTTAGGCTCATTATTGTCATGTGTACTGGGGTACAATGAAAAGCTTTTGTTTGTGTGTATCAAATCAAACCAAATCAAATCAGATAAGACAATAAATGAATACAATCAATCAAACACAAGCACAAAAGGTAGAGCAAAGAGAAAGATATCAGAGTGCAGAATGGTTTTTTTCAGCATTGTAGCATAACAGTTCCAGAGAAAAAATCCAATGTCTGCAAAGAGGATGTTTGGAGAATCAGGACTGTATCCTGCTTTTTTTTTAGTTTAGTTTAGTTTAGAGATACAGCGCGGAAACAGGCCCTTCGGCCTTTCGGGTCCGCGTCGACCAGCGATCCCCGCCCATTAGCACTATCCTACACCCACTAGGGACAATTTTCACATTTACGAAGCCAATTAGCCGACAAGGCTATACATCTTTGGAGTGCTTATCAAGAAGGATCATTCAGAAGTTTAAGGGAATAATTAGTATTGGAAGAGTTCGGGGACCTAAGTCGTTAGTGTTGAGGGGGGTAAGGAGGAGCACTGCCAAGGAGAATGAGAATTAATAAAATAAGGCTTTGATGTGCGATTTCAAGCTTTGGTTCCTCCTGCCTGATGGTAGAGCCAGCAAGAGGGCATGGCCTGGATGGTGGGGAATTCAAAGTAAGATTGTGCCATATTTTGGAGTAAAATTTATATGGAGGAAGTAGGTGCTCAGTACTTTTCTTACCTACTTGTGTGGACAGGAGTGTTCAAAGTTCTGCCTTTATGCTATTTGGGAGTTTATGATACGATACAATACAATACAATATCACTTTATTTATCCCAGGAGGGAAATTGATATGCCAACAGTCATAAAACACAAAATACATGAAACACAAAATTAAAGTGATGAGTGGATAGGATTGGGGGTGGGCAAAGATTGTGTGTGGGGGGGGGGGGGAGGGGAGTCAGTCTACCCCATGACAGAAGGGGAGGCAGTTGTACAGTTTGGTAGCCACAGGGAGGAAGGGTCTCCTGTGGCGTTTGAGCATCTGAGCTGGTCAGCAGGGGCACCAACTACAGCATGCTGTGTTAGTTTTGACCTCAGTTGCGAACAAGGGTGAATCGCAACACAATCTACCACCAGTACCTCTGCAAGCCACAAGGCCAGTAGACCAATAGGTGGAGTAGGAGGAGGAGCAGCCAAGATAACACAGCAACCATAACACAGTCTGAAGAAGGGTCTCGATCCGAAACATCGCCCAATCCTTCTCTCCAGAGATGCTGCCTGTCCTGCTGAGTTACTCCAGATGTTTGTGTCTATCTTCGGTTTAAACCAGCATCTGCAGTTCCTTCCCACACACAGCAACCACTGCTGGTCATGATGTAGTTGCAATAGCAGCAACCATATCATGAGCAGCAGTGCATGCCTCATAGCATCAGCACAGCAGCCACAGATGCAGTAGAACCAGCAGCTGCAGCAACAATCAACTCCACACAAGCAGTGGTTCCAGTACACAGTACCTCCCTTCTTAAAGGAATGATGGGCTTGTGCTGGGCATTCACTCTGGTGGTTAAGTGGTCTCTATCTTTACTCCTTTCTTCCTTGACCTTCATTCTAATTGGAACCTTCAAACTACCTTGAGGTAGAACTACCTTCTGCATTCAACTGATATTAACACACTTTTAAATGCCTCACATTTTTCGGATGTCCTTTTGCCCAAAAAACAAATTAATCCAATCAAATTTTGAAAGTCCCTCTCCAATACCATTCAAACTGTCCTTGCCCTGAATTAGAGCTTTAACTTGTGGGCCAGTCCTGTCCTGTCCTTTTCCATAACAATTTAAAAACTAATAGAACAGTGGTGATTTGGTCCCATGTCAGGCATGGGTAGGTAGTGATCACTGTCTCTGGTCATTGTGTGACTCGCTGTCACACTTGCCACACCTCCAGACAGTTGAGACTCTTTCCACACTCCTCCACTGAGCTATTAGGAGTCACACCTGCATTTAATCTGCTCCACTAATCTTTCACGGTATAAATACCTGAGATCATCACCAATTGGGGGCTGACTAATCAGTTCTGCATTCTGAGTTTTGTTGGTTTCAGGACTATATCTTTCGGTTCCATTCACGTTTGGATTTTCTTCAGTACTTCTTGGTGAGCCTGCATTTGAGTCCTTTCCATTCCTGAGCTTTCTGACAGATTTGTCGGCCAGTGTGGACAGATTAGATAGACCAGAGTTTGGATGCCCCCAGTTCCAGGACTGAGGAGATATTGGATCATCTCCACAAGGCTGTTCAACACCAAAGCTCCACTCTTGGCACCCATGAGGTTCAAATAGACCAATTTAAAGCCCTGCCCCACAGTATGAGTTCATTCCTAGAGTTCTCCTGAGTTTAAAAAAAATCAAACTCGTGGTAAGCACGGAGAATGAACGTAGCGGGTACGTCGGAGCTCGAGGACATCTCTTAGCGGCTTGTTATGCTAACAGCAGGTACTCTGGAAGACTCGCTAACGGCAGGTAAGCAAGGGAAGACTCGTGAAGATTTTTCAACATGTTGAAAAATGTCCACGAGAGCCCCGAGTACCGACGAGCGGCCATTACTGTAAATCTCTGAGCAAATCAGGGCAAACTCGGGAGAGCTCTTGGAATGAACTCGAACCGAGGGACAGGGCTTGTACAGGTCGAATAGGCCGACTTACGTATACTGTCGAGCAGTTAACAATCAGTGTCCACCAGCTCCTGGCACACCTTGCACCACCGCCAATTCCTCCTGCCTCCGCTGATGCCTCTCCGCCTCTGTCCACGTCCAGCCATATCCAGTCCATTCTGGAACTAGTACTTCCCACCCCGGAGAGGTACCATGGTGATCCTTCTACCTGCAGGTCCTTCCTATCCCAGTGCTCCTTGGTTTTTGAGCTACAACCGTACAGCTTCAGCGCAGAACAAAGTAGCCTCTGCCATCTCCCTGTTGTCAGGACGTGCTTCAGCCTGGGGTACAGCTGCCTGGGAGTGACAGCTAGACTTCTGCCAGGACTTTGCTCATTTTTCAGCAGAGCTGAGAAAGATTTTTGACCACTCTTTGGTCGGATGTGAGGCAGCCCAGAGGATGCTGCATCTCCGCCAGGGGGTGAGGTGACTATGCTAGGCGATTATGCTATTGATTTTCGAACCATTGCTTTAGAGACCAGTTGGTGTGATGCCGCTCTGCTCAGTATCTTAATCTGTGGCCTCAATGAGAACCTGAAGGATGAGTTGGCCTCTCGGGACCTTCCCTCGGATCTGGACGCGCTGATTGATTTAACCATCCGGATAGATAACCGGCTCCAAGAGCGAAAGCGACACAAGCTGCCAGCAGCTCTCAAACAGTGTCCTTACGCATCACACTCCTCTCATCATAGTGAGCCAATTGTCTATTTCCCTCGGGAAGAAGAAGCCCCATGCATCCCGGTCCTGATCCAGTGGAGGGGGACCCTATGGAGATTGGCCGCACCAGGCTGAGCGAGGCCGAGTGCCAGAGACGCGTACGGGAGAGGTGTTGTCTCTACGGTGGAGGTCCCAGACACTACATCGCTGCTTGCCCGGTAAAAGCCAACGCTCCCCAGCAAGAGAGGAATTATGGGTGAGCAAGGTTTATTTCCCTCCTTTTTCCACCAGACTCACTCCGATTATGGCACGCTATGGAGACATGCTATTGAAACAATGCTCTGATTGACATGGAGGCAGATGATAGCTTCATTGATATCACTGTTGCTTGGAAATTTCTGATTCCCACCGTTAAGATAGAAGAGCCCCGCCAAGCCAGCGCACTTTATGGAAGTTAATTGGGATGGCTTCACTTTCTGCTCTCCCTCTAGAACTTTGGGTTAATGGGAACCACCAGGAGAGAATTCAGTTGCTCCTGCAATTGTTTTTACCAGTGTTTGTTAGTCACATTGCAACCAGCTAGCAAAGGCAAAGGGCAGGGTAGTGATGCTAGCATTGGTTAGAATGATTGGGACTGGAAATGTGGCTCTGGCTGGCTTACTATAGAAACATAGAAACATAGAAATTAGGTGCAGGAGTAGGCCATTCGGCCCTTCGAGCCTGCACCGCCATTCAATATGATCATGGCTGATCATCCAACTCCGTATCCCGTACCTGCCTTCTCTCCATACCCTCTGATCCACTTAGCCACAAGGGCCACATCTAACTCCCTCTTAAATATAGCCAATGAACTGGCCTCGACTACCCTCTGTGGCAGAGAGTTCCAGAGATTCACCACTCTCTGTGTGAAAAAAGTTCTTCTCATCTCGGTTTTAAAGGATTTCCCCCTTATCCTTAAGCTGTGACCCCTTGTCCTGGACTTCCCCAACATCGGGAGCAATCTTCCTGCATCTAGCCTGTCCAACCCCTTAAGAATTTTGTAAGTTTCTATAAGATCCCCTCTCAATCTCCTAAATTCTAGAGAGTATAAACCAAGTCTATCCAGTCTTTCTTCATAAGACAGTCCTGACATCCCAGGAATCAGTCTGGTGAACCTTCTCTGCACTCCCTCTATGGCAATAATGTCCTTCCTCAGATTTGGAGACCAAAACTGTACGCAATACTCCAGGTGTGGTCTCACCAAGACCCTGTACAACTGCAGTAGAACCTCCCTGCTCCTATACTCAAATCCTTTTGCTATGAAAGCTAACATACCATTCGCTTTCTTCACTGCCTGCTGCACCTGCATGCCCACTTTCAATGACTGGTGTACCATGACACCCAGGTCTCGCTGCATCTCCCCTTTTCCTAGTCGGCCACCATTTAGATAATAGTCTGCTTTCCTGTTTTTGCCACCAAAATGGATAACCTCACATTTATCCACATTATACTGCATCTGCCAAACATTTGCCCACTCACCCAGCCTATCCAAGTCACCTTGCAGTCTCCTAGCATCCTCCTCACAGCTAACACTGCCCCCCAGCTTAGTGTCATCCGCAAACTTGGAGATATTGCCTTCAATTCCCTCATCCAGATCATTAATATATATTGTAAATAGCTGGGGTCCCAGCACTGAGCCTTGCGGTACCCCACTAGTCACTGCCTGCCATTGTGAAAAGGACCCGTTTACTCCTACTCTTTGCTTCCTGTTTGCCAGCCATTTCTCTATCCACATCAATACTGAACCCCCAATGCCGTGTGCTTTAAGTTTGTAAACTAATCTCTTATGTGGGACCTTGTCGAAAGCCTTCTGGAAGTCCAGATACACCACATCCACTGGTTCTCCCCTATCCACGCTACTAGTTACATCCTCGAAAAATTCTATAAGATTCGTCAGACATGATTTACCTTTTGTAAATCCATGCTGACTTTGTCCAATGATTTCACCACTTTCCAAATGTGCTGCTATCCCATCTTTAATAACTGACTCTAGCAGTTTCCCCACTACCGATGTTAGACTAACTGGTCTGTAATTCCCCGTTTTCTCTCTCCCTCCCTTCTTAAAAAGTGGGGTTACGTTTGCTACCCGCCAATCCTCAGGAACTACTCCAGAATCTAAAGAGTTTTGAAAGATTATTGCTAATGCATCCACTATTTCTGGAGCTACTTCCTTAAGTACTCTGGGATGCAGCCTATCTGGCCCTAGGGATTTATCGGCCTTTAATCCATTTAATTTACCCAACACCACTTCCCGGCTAACCTGGATTTCACTCAATTCCTCCAACTCCTTTGACCCGCGGTCCCCTGCTATTTCCGGCAGATTATTTATGTCTTCCTTAGTGAAGACGGAACCAAAGTAGTTATTCAATTGGTCTGCCATATCCTTGTTCCCCATGATCAACTCACCCGTTTCTGACTGCAAGGGACCTACATTTGTTTTAACTAATCTCTTTCTTTTCACATATCTATAAAAACTTTTGCAGTCAGTTTTTATGTTCCCTGCCAGTTTTCTTTCATAATCTATTTTTCCTTTCCTAATTAAGCCCTTTGTCCTCCTCTGCTGGTCTCTGAATTTCTCCCAGTTCTCCGGTATGCTGCTTTTTCTGGCTAATTTGTACGCATCATCCTTCGCTTTGATACTATCCCTGATTTCCCTTGTTATCCACGGATGCACTACCTTCCCTGATTTATTCTTTTGCCAAACTGGGATGAACAATTTTTGTAGTTCATCCATGCAGTCTTTAAATGTCTTCCATTGCATATCCACCGTCAACCCTTTTAGATTTAATTGCCAGTCAATCTTGGCTAATTCACGTCTCATACCCTCAAAGTTACCTTTCTTTAAGTTCAGAACCATTGTTTCTGAATTAACAATGTCACTCTCCATCCTAATGAAGAACTCAACCATATTATGGTCACTCTTGCCCAAGGGGGCACGTACAACAAGACTGCTAACTAACCCTTCCTCATTACTCAATACCCAGTCTAAAATAGCCTGCTCTCTCGTTGGTTCCTCTACATGTTGATTTAGATAACTATCCCGCATACATTCCAAGAAATCCTCTTCCTCAGCACCCCTGCCAATTTGATTCACCCAATCTATATGTAGATTGAAGTCACCCATTATAACGGTTTTGCCTTTGTCGCACGCATTTCTAATTTCCTGTTTGATACCATCTCCAACTTCACTACTACTGTTAGGTGGCCTGTACACAACACCCACCAGCGTTTTCTGCCCCTTAGTGTTTCGCAGCTCTACCCATACCGATTCCACATCCTGCAAACTAATGTCCTTCCTTTCCATTGCGTTAATCTCCTCTCTAATCAGCAACGCTACCCCACCTCCTTTTCCTTTCTCTCTATCCCTCCTGAATATTGAATATCCCTGGATGTTCAGCTCCCAGCCTTGGTCACCCTGGAGCCATGTCTCCGTGATCCCAACTATATCATAGTCATTAATAGCTATCTGCACATTCAACTCATCCACCTTATTACGAATGCTCCTTGCATTGAGACACAAAGCCTTCAGGCTTGTTTTTACAACACTCTTACCCCTTATACAATTTTGTTGAAAAGTGGCCCTTTTTGATTTTTGCCCTGGATTTTCCGGCCTGCCACTTTTACTTTTCACCTTGCTACCTATTGCTTCTACCCTCATTTTACACCCCTCTGTCTCTACGCTCACACATTTAAGAAACCCTTTCCCTTTAACTCCATCCTCCACTAGCCCATTCGACACCCCACCCCCCTTATTCAGTTTAAAACCACCCGTGTAGCAGTGGCAAACCTGCCTGCCAGAATGCTGGTCCCACACCTGTTAAGATGCAATCCGTCCCTTTTGTACAGTTCCCCCTTACCCCAAAACAGATCCCAGTGATCTAAGAATCTAAATCCCTGCCCCGTGCACCAGTTCCTCAGCCACACGTTCAGGTCCCGTATCTCCCTGTTCCTGCTCTCGCCAGCACGAGGAACTGGAAGCAAACCGGAGATAACAACCCTGGAGGTACTGCTTTTTAGCATTTTTCCGAGCTCTCTAAAGTCACGCTGCAGAATATTCATCCCCTTCTTTCCGACATCGTTTGTGCCGACATGCACTACCACTTCCGGATGTTCACCTTCGCCCTTGAGGATTTTCTGCACTCTGTCCGTGACATCCTGGATCCTGGCACCAGGAAGGCAGCACACCATCCTCGCATCCCGTCTGTTGCCGCAGAAACCCCTGTCCATACCTCTCACAATGGAGTCTCCTACTACAATGGCGTTGCCTGCCTTAGGCATTTTTGGTTTTGGCTCAACAGCCCTATTCGCATCACAAGCCAGTCCGCCGCCCAGTGTAAACACCTCTTCTGTCCCGACAGCTTCTAAGTGGGTGAACCTGTTCACAAGAGGTACAACACCCGGGGACGTTGGCATTCCATGCTTCCCTCCCGTTCTCACTGTCTCCCACCTTCTCTCTTCCAGTACCTTAGGTGTAACAATCGTACTGTAGGACTTGTCGAGGAACGACTCAGTTTCTCGGACGAACCGGAGGTCATCCACTTGCTTCTCCAGTTCCCCAACACGGCCCTTCAGGAGCTCTACCTGGATGCACTTTTCGCATTTGTAGCAGCCAGAGGCACCAGCGGTGTCCTTGACCTCCCACATACTGCAAGCATCACACTGAATCAGCTTGCCTGTCATCTCCTTCTTTCGTCTCTCCCTCTGCAGTGTTTTGCGTAGTCTCCTCTCCTCAGCCTCCGAAGACTCTCGAGCCAAAGACTCACACTTTTCTCACAGGGCACTTCGCTCACTCACTGCCGCTCCCTAAGAGCAGTCTTACTTAAATTGACTGATAAATTGCCTGATTTACCAATTTACAAACCAAATTCCTCAGTTTTCAACTGTTTTCCCAGCACTGACTCACTTCTCTCCTCCCACTTGGGCTAGAGCCAATCAGTCGTATCTCTTGCTAATCTCCTCCTGCTGCTGTTGTTGCTCCCAAAGCTACAGCAGTTCTCAAGATGGGGGAGTCAACAGGGAAGACACAGTGGTAATTGAAGAACACAGAAGTGTTTGTCAGCTATGCTGCTTTAAGTAGACAGCTGGTGAGGAACCACAGAAGGATCTTTCTATGCATGTAAGAATTCTGTACAGCTAGCTTGCAGCTCGCTTCCTGTAGCAACCCCCTTCCTTGATCTGTTCATCACTTGAAGCAGGGACACTTGGAGAACAAGTGATGCAGCTGGTAGACTTGCTGCTTCACAACACCAAGACCTGGGTTTGATCCTGACCTTGGGTGCTGTCTGTGTTCTATCTGGGACATAGAGAACATATTTCATACATGCAACATATTTCACCGGATGCTCTGGTTTACCCCCTCATCCCAAAGACGAGCATGTTTGAAGGTTAATTGGCCTCTGTAAATTACCGCTAGTGTGTAGGAGGTCATTGAGAAAGTGGGATAACATAATGTTATTGTGAATAGGAGATTCATGTTTGGCATGGAATTTGTGAGCCAAAAGCCCTTTTCCATGCTATATCTTCCAATCAAACAGGTAGCACGGTGGCGTAGTGGTCGAGCTGCTGCCATAAAGTGCCAGAAACCCAGGTTCGATCCTATCCACAGGTGCATGTGTGTACGTTCTCCCCATGACGTGCATGCATTTTCTCTGAGATCCTCGGGTTTCTTCCCACACTCGAGACGTACAGATTTTTAGGTTAATTGGCTTGGTATAAATGTAAATTGTCCCGAGTGTGCGTAGGATAGTGTTAATGTGCAGGTTGGTGCTTGGTGTGGATTCTGTAGGCTGAAGGGCCAGTTCCCCTGCTGTATCATTAAACTAAACTGAAAACTAAACTACACAAACAAAGCCAGGATGCCTGCCTTCTGCTAAACTCTGAGAAATGAGGCCCAGTTGAAGTGCAGCATAAGATTCGTGAATTCTACTGTATTTGCTGATTATGTGCACCATGTGGCTGGTCAGATTTCAGAGACCAAGTTTAGGTGTGCAGAACTGCATGAGATGTTGCACATGAGAGTTTGTGTTGGATCTACAGGAGGACTAAGAAGTCTTGATGCAGCCTCCTTCACTGACTCTGAGGTAGATGGTGCTGTGAGAAATGGTTTCACATGCTCCATCATTGCAGCTATAAATCACTCCTGCTGGTAATCACAGCACCCTTTCATAGTCGCTGCCATCAATTCAGATCGGAGATAGCTGAATTAACCACGTCAGCCAGCAAACACGAAAGGAAAAAACTGTTGTGATTCTGTGGTTCAATAGCCAAATGAAACTTAAGCAACAAAGCAGTTTTTAGCACCGACCGATATATCCCTGTGAAACCATATGACATTATGCTTCCTTTTCTTCTGTGCTGCAACTCCTGTGGTTTCAGCAGGGCTAGTGAAATGTAGTAGGCTGCAGCCGTAGGTAGACGTGTATAGTGATAAGTAGTGCTTGCTAATGTTGTTCCTCTTATGGAAACAAAATGCTGGAGTAACTCAACGATTCAGGCAGCATCTGTGGAGAAAATGGATGGGTGATGTTTTGGGTCAGGACCACTCTTCAGACCTGATGCAAAGCAGCACCTATCCATTTTCTCCAGATCTGTTGCCTGACCTGCTGAGTTACTCCAGCATTTTGTGTCATTCATTAGTATAAACCAGCATCTGCAGTTCCTTTAAAAAAAAATAATAATAAATAAAAAATAAAAAATAAATATATTAAAAGTAATTCCTCTTATTTAGTAGAACCCTTCTATCAACTATTTTGGTGCAACAAGATACAATTTTCTTTTCTCACCCACTTGCACAATAACTTTCCATCAGTTATAGTACTCAATGCCCAGTGACAACCCTTCAGTGCCAAGGTCACCCCTACCTCATTTGCACTTGCACACACAAAGATGAACTCCAAACCATTGTTCAGTCATTCACCGAAACAAACAAAAAGATAAGCTTCCCATTCAACTTCTGCAAGATAAAACCTCCCTTTCAGCCTGCCTTTACTATGCAGCACCAGTCTCCGGTGTTGGTGTAGGAAGGAACTGCAGATGCTGGTTTGCACCGAAGATAGACTAACTGCCGGAGAGATCTCTCATTTTCACATTTGACCCTTCCATATCTCTGTCTCCCTCTCCCCTGACTCTCAGTCTGAAGAAGGGTCTTGACCCCAAGCATCATCCATTTCTTCTCTCCAGAGATGCTGCCTGTCCCGCTGAGTTACTCCAGCATTTTGTGACTAATCCAATGGTGATGGTTCTTCCTGAGACTCTGGAAAGCAGAGCTTAGTAAATATTGATGATTAAATTCACCATGGTATTCCAGAGGCTAACATGGCCTAAGGTTGAAAGGACAAGGGTGTTTGAAAATCAAGACTTCCAATCTGATGCAAAACACTTGGTCTATCCCCAGTAGAGTTGCCTGCTCTCCAACAAACCTTGTAGACTTGCACAGCCCACAGTAGGCATCTCAAAGCATTTGAAAAGTTTCACAAGCATCATGTCTGCTGATTGCCTTTGTCATTTTTTGAGACGCGAACTATTATTCAGGACCTAAATTATATATTTAAAATAAAACCGCAAAACATACATATAAAATGTAAAACATTTAAACATACGAGTGAACTTAATTAAAACAACTGATCCATAAAAACGATTCCACTTTCTCCTTCAAGCCAAACCAAGTGATCATTTACACTGGTACACTCATTTACCAGACCAGATGGTGCAAGCTGGTGTATGTATGAACCTTATACAAAATTCATGGTTGTTCAGTGCTGAGTTAGGCTTGTGGTTAGGCTTGTACAGGTTGGTTCAAGAGCCTAATGATTGAATGGAAGAAGCAGTTCTTGAATCTGGAGGTAGAAACAAAGAAAAACAGGTGCAGGAGTAAGCCGTTCGGCCCTTTGAGCCAGCACCGCCATTCAATATGATCATGGCTGATCATCTAAAATCGGTACTCCATTCCTGCCTTTTCCTCATATCCCTTGATTCCTTTAGACAGAAGTGCTAAATTAACTAAAAAGGTAACAATTCTCAGTCTTCTGTCCTTTCTTCCTGACGGTGCAGTGAGACTGTAGCCAGGGTGGTGTGGTTCTTTGATGATATGAGCTGTCTTTTTGAGGCAGCACTTCTTCGATGGTGAGGAGGACAATATCAGTAGAACAACGAGTCTGAAGAAGCGTTTCGGCCCAAAACGTCGCCTATTTCCTTCGCTCCATAGATGCTGCTGCACCCGCTGAGTTTCTCCAGCAATTTTGTGTACCTTCGATCTTCCAGCATCTGCAGTTCCTTCTTGAACACAGGACAATATCAGTGATGGACTAGAAAATGTCCACCACAATGGCTGCGATGTTCCCATCATTTAGAACATGCTCATTAAGGTAGAATGGTGATGTAAAGTTTGGACCACCTTGAGGAGAGAAATCACCCAAATTTTATTTCAGTTTTGACAAATACTGTGATGTTGAATCTGATGTTTCATTTCCTACAGAAATCTGTGGAGGATATTCCCAGGAGGTTCAGACAACACCTTCCATGGGCCACTGCCAGAAGAAGATCTGGAAGAAATAAAGCTTTCAGTGGCAGGTTGGAGGTAGGTGTTTTTCAGTACAAAGTCCCGTATTAATTACAAATGAAATAACTAATTTCTAACTGTTTTCTTTTGGTGGACAATGCTATATCATTCACAAAAGTAACAACTGACCTATATCACAAATACCTGGCCTTGAGTTCATGGACAGATTGATGCTGCTGTCTTGAGTATTGAGATCATGTCCAATTCTGACAGAGCTCCTCAACTCGGTTAAGCCTTAGATTCAATCAGAGTTCTCCCAAGAGAGCATAATTAATGACTGTCACCCCCTGATTCGATACGGCAATGGAAAAAGAATGATTTGATGGATTTGTTGTTTATGAAAGAGAAAGGGTGGAGAGTGATTGTTAAATTAATGTATTGTCAGGCAGCTAGAGGCAGGTTGGGGTTTTCTCTGGGATGTTTGTTGTTGCTTCTTGCTGTGTTGGTTGCATGTTCCAGATGGTCTAAATGTTTTGATTCTAAATGATCCAGATATTCATGATTCAAGATAATCCAAATGTTATGAAATAAGGTGTCATGGGGGATAGACTTCATTGGACTGTGGGATAGACTTCATTGATCGCATTGTCTCTTCTTGACTGTGATAGTTGTATATTGAGAAGTTCAGTTGGTTCAATGAGTCTTTGTATGGCCTGCCTTGAGATGAACTGAAGGAACACTATATTTGTGACAGGCACGGAGATCAGGTCTTGTTTGCAGGTGGATATTAATCTCAATATGTGCTGTAATATGTTGAGGTCAATCTGCGACACACCTAGACTGGTCACATCACTGAACCCTTCAGTAGCCAGAAAATGCACTCCCTGTGTTACTCAATTGAAATTTCACTCTACCCTAGGGTGAAATGCATTGACAGCCTTTTTCAGTTGATGATAGGCGACAATAAAAAATGTTACTTGCAATAGTTCATCTATAGGTAGAACCAAACTGAATAAATGAACACTCCCTGAAAAATGTAGCTTTATTAGGCTGACACCAGCTCTCTACTGTATCTGTACCTGCTCTAGCCAGAAGCCGAACCAAGGTTGCCAACCAGTTCGGTGATGTAATTTGGGTCAAACAACTCAACAGGATGTTTGAGGTTGACTTTACTTGAATGATTGCAAAGTGTAATATGGACAACGTCAACAGAATGTAACTACAAGCCACATACACGTCATGTTTTTTTCTGAATAACTCGGCATGGACTGCTCTCAATGTGGTGATGAGATAAACCAATGAGGGATGGTACTGTAGAAGATGTAACATTATGTTAAATTTTTATCAAGCATTACTTTCTATTTGTGGTTACCTTGTGCATCTTAATCTCATCAAAGTGGGGAAGTTGGTGCCAGGGAGTGAACTCTCTCCATTTTTAATGCTTATTTTCTTCACCAAACTCTCCCAGATTGGGTATGGTAGAGGTGGGATACAAAGTGTAGTACGAAGTAGGATGCACAGTGTAATATCAGCACTTCCAGGTCAGATGTATGTCCTGGGATTCGAAACAAGGTGGAGCCTGGCGGGATCTGGCCCGCCACCCATACTAGTACACAAGAAAGGTCCTGACCTGAAACGTCACCTGTCCTTTCTCTCCAGAGATGCTGCCTGACCTGCTGAGTTACTCCAGCACTCTGTGTCTATCTTTGGTATAAATCAGCATCTGCAATTCATTGTTTGTACACTGTAGGCCTAACTCTTACCAAGGCCAGATAGGAATGACTGGACAAGCTAACTCTATCGTGGGAGGCATGAGCAGAGTATCAGCAGGAACTAGATTCTTGATTAGTGTGGGTGTCGGGGGTTATGGGGAGAAAGCAGGATTAGGAGGGAGAGATGGATCAGCCATGATTGATTTGCAGAATAGACGATGGGCAGAATGGTATAATTCTGCCCTTATCACTTATGATCATGGGGTCAAGGAAAGAGCGTTCATGTTGTGGCCCTGTTTTCACCAATCTTTCCACCTCTACGCTCAAGAAGCACAATAAGCACAAGACTGGCACCATTATATGCAGATGCCGAGAAGTGTGTTCAGCTCTAGTTGAACAACTTCTAATCTTGTGTGTGGACTCGATAAGGAGAACTTATGATCATGACCTAATGACATTACATTGGGAACCGATGATTGAGAATGTAGAACTCCAGTCCACAGCCAGTACTATTTGGCCATTGTGGAAGTTGCCCATGAGTCTAAATCTGTGCCTGAACACCGGCACGGTACCCCTGCTATACCTATCTCTCCCAGGCAGAGTTACATAATGTATTAGATCAGAGTGGATGTATCTCTGCAAATTCTTCCAGAACATGCACACCTTGAATCGGATGCAAAATAAAACTCTATCTACAATGTCCCATTCGGAGACTTCATGGGCAATTGCAGCACAAGTGCTCCCTGCCCCACTGAATTACTCCAGCATTTTGTGTTTATCTTCGGTTTAAACCAGCATCTGCAGTTCCTTCCTGCACGTTGAGTATTTTATGCTGCTTTTGGTAAAGTAATTTTAAAGCAAAACAAAAATACATGCACGCACATGCACAAAAAGTGAGAGTCTTAAAATAAGAGTGAGTTACTTTGTAAAACAGCCTCTCATCTTCTTTGTCTTACACATCCAGTAGCCCTGTCCCTGGGTAGATTGACATGGTGGGGGTATAGGACAAATTGGACACAGAGTTAGACACATGGTTTAGATGTTGATTTTTTTTAACTGTACTCATGAAGGCAGTTGATGGGGTAGTTTGTTTTGCATCCAGTTGGAGGAACTGGGCTGAAGTATTGACTCAGAATATGGGGTCAAGCTTTGTAGCACTGTGGTCACTGCCAACTCTGATGGACCCGCAGATTTGGCAAAGATTACTGATTGTTCAGTTTCCTCAATAGTAACATAAAAGCAGACACTCCAGCCGCCTCACTGTGTTAAAACCAAACTGAGGATGCGGGTGTGACAGTCTTCTTCTGTGACAGATCACCCCTCTTAGTTTCTCCAATGCTACTGCGAACATACACCACATAGGTTTTGTAAGAAGGAACTGCAGATGCTGGTTTAGACTGAAGATTCTCCAACCTGGCTGCAGTCAATCTGGAGAAGGGTCTCATTCCAAAACATCTCCATGAGATGCCGTCTGACCCGCTAAGTTACTGCAGGTTTTTGTGTCTATCACCACATAGGCTTTGTTCAGGGCCTGGAAACTGGGCCCATGAGCAATGGGTGCATAAATTATGCTTAATGGATAAGTTTAAAGGGTAGCAGCAAAAAATTAATACGTGTCACAAGTTTGGTCCAGAGCCAATTTGTGATGTTTGCTTTTGCCCATGAAACTATTTCCGGAGACCAGAAACAGAAATGCTGGAAGAATTTCTCACCCCATCTGAACACCTTTGGTTGGCACTTTGCAACTTCATAGCATACAGTACATTGTTTCACCCTATGCTAGAGGTCCACCATTTTGTGGGCGGCGCGACTCTCGTCAGCAGCGGCCTCTGTAGTCCGTCTGCGTTTTTATTATTTTATGTCTATGTTTTTATGTAGTTTTTGTTATTTTTTGTTAGGGTATGTGTGTGGGGGTGGGGTGGGAGGGAGGGGGTAACTTTTAAATCTCTCCCTGCACGGGAGACCCGACCTTTTCTTTGTCGGGTCTCCGTTGTCGTTGGGGCTGCAACGAGGAGCGGCCTCCAACAGGAAGACCGGGGGCTCTGGTGCCGACTACTCACCTCACCGTCGCGGAGCTGGCCGAGTCCAGAGCGGGTGGAGCGGTGGTGGAGCGCTGCTGCGGCCCGACCTCCGGAGCTACGGAGGCTGCAACTGCGGATCTGGCGGACGGCGGCACCGGGAGCCCGCGGGTCCCTGGAGGGAGCGCTTTTCAGGGGTCCCGCAACGGCGACTTCTCCCGCCCGAGTTGCGGGGTTGAGGAGCTCCTGGAGCAGGGCCTTACATCATCGCTCCGCGCAGCTTGGAATGGCGGCGGGACTCTGCGAGCGCACGCCGGGGGCTCTAACATCAAGAACCCGGTGTGCGACCTTGCATCACCCAGCGTGGCTTTAATGGCCACGGGACAATTCGCCATCGCCCGCCGGGGGCTTTGACTTTGACTCTGACATCGGGGGGGAGAGTGCAGTGGGGAGATAAGTTTTTTTGGCCTTCCATCACAGCAATGTGATGGATGTTTATGTAAATTATGTTGTGTCTTGGGTCTATTTGTTTGTAATGTATGGCTGCAGAAACGTCATTTCGTTTGGACCTCAAGGGGTCCAAATGACAAATAAATTGTATCGTATCGTATCGTTGTTGGACAACAGGAATTTTGCACACTGCAGTTGGCATCACAGTCCATATCTGCTCCTTAACCGTTTCATTGCAGTCTCAAAGGATTAAGGACCAATCATACAAGCAGCACTAATGTGGAGAAAAAGCATTGTTTCAGGTCAAAGACCCTTCATCAGAAATCAAGATCTTTGGCCTGAAACGTTAAATGTGCTCTCTTTCCACAGATGCTGTTTGCCTGGCTGAATTCCTCCATGCATTCTTGTCTTTGTTTCAGATTTCAGCATCTGCAGTTTTAATTGCTTTCCAAGCAATTTCAGGTTGTAATTTGCCTGGTGTAGATTGGTTATTTACTACTAGCCACTTGTAGTGCTTGCTAGTAGTTGCTCCGCCTAATATGCGATTTATATTACCAAGAGCTTGCCTACGCCATTCAGTATGAGTAGCTGCTAGGAACTGTAATATCCTGCAGACCGATGCTGTAAGTAGATTTAATAAATATGTGTGGTATCTTGATGTGCGTCTGACTCGACTCATTACATGGTGTCAGAGAGTGAGTCTTACCTACTCTGTTCACGTTTATCGGGTTTTTGTTTTTTAATTTGTTTTTGTGCCGGTTATCTGTATCATGGCAAACTCGTCTCGCCGTTCTGGTCCTCTGATCTTTGACTCTGACATTGCTGAATGCTGGCGTCTTTTTGAGCGTGACTACACTCACTATGTTCGCATTGTTCATCACAACGATCCTACTGATGTGCGTGCTTCTGTATTACTCAACCTAGCTGGCCCAGAGGCAATGAAACATGCCGACAGTTTCACATTTGAGCCTGCTGTTTTAGATGTGAATGGACAGGTCCTAGTGCCTGCAGAAATAATTGTTGACCCTGCCGTCCTACTTACAAAGTTGTGTGACCTGCCCTCAAACTGCATTATCGAACGTACCAAGTTTTATGCTCGTAAGCAACAGATTGATGAACCGATAGAACGTTATATCAGTGGCTTAAAACACATGGTTGCACGCTGGCAATTTCGTGATTTGTGTGATGAGCTCATCTGTGACAAGATTGTTGGAGGTATGCTTGATAACAAGTTAAGGGATGAACTGCTCCGTAACACTGACCTGCCCCTTAATCAAGCCATGCACGCCTTTCGGATTGCTGAAATAACATCTTCTCACACTAAATCTGTCACTTCCGGTCAGCGTTCGCAGTATAGTGTCAATCTTACAGACACCTCCTCTCATAACAGCCATTCCCAGCCCTCCCCGGCCTGGTGGCAGCAAAGGTCTGCTGCTCGATGTCCTAATTGCAACTGTTTTAACGCTACATGTCGAGAGTTCTGTATTGCTTATAGTAAAACCTATAATTTCTGCAAGAAATCAAACCACTTTGCAAGATGTTGCCGTTCCCATGAGACTCAATCCTCCTCAAGAATGAGCTTGCACCTGATACAACATGACCTTGCTGATAACGAATTCCAAGAGCCTGACTTGCCAACCCCTCTCCGCTCCCAGAAAGTGCAGATACCAGTTCAGCCATCCACTCTCTCCTCCCTTCCTCTAACTAGCAACTTGACCCTGAGGTAACCATGTTTGTGAATAACAGACCTGTGATCGTCCAGGTTGATACGGGCACAAAATGCAACGTCATGTCGTTATCAGAGTTAAAAAAAATTGATAATGCTGAACCTGTTGAAAAGGCCTAGGCCAAACTTCGAGCCTAAGGGGGAGATGTTCTACACCCGCTTGGGCAGACTAATTTAAAATGCACCATAGACTCGAGGCCCCATACCCTAAAGTTTTATATCGTCAAGGGGGATTCTGAGACTCTTCTTAGTATCAATGCATGCCACAATCTAAGCCTGGTATACTTTGGCCGCGCTGTCCATCAACTCTTTCTCGTTGAAGGCCCCACTCAGCAAGTACTCTCTCAATCCAGAGAACTGTTTAACAACAACCTTGGCAAGTTGCCCCTCGAGCACCACATTGTCATTGATCCCAATGCCACTCCTGTGGTTCAAGCACCACATAGTGTTCCACATGCCATGCGTGACAGGGTACACAATGAACTCAAGCGGATGGTCTCAGGCCAGACCCCACAAAAACAGCAGCTATCAATGAGATGCCGGTTCCTACTGACGTTGGGTGTCTGCAAAGGTTCCTTTGAATGGTCAACTACCTGGGGAAATTTATTCCCAACCTCAGCGACACATCTGCCCCCCTGCGGGAACTGACACACAAAGATGCTGCATGGTCCTGGTATCCGCAGCACCAAAGAGCTTTTGACACTCTCAAGTGGCTGCTGGCTAGCGCACCTACTCTCGCCTACTTTGCTTTGGAGTTACGCATAACGCTCACCTGCGATGTGTCCCAGTTTGGACTTGATGCTGCTTGGCTGCAGTCACTACCGATGGCGACTGCAACCCTCTTTCTTATGCCTCTCGCACACTAACTGGCACTGAACAACGTTATGCCCAGATCGAAAAAGAATTGCCCACAGTGGTTTTCGCCTGCACAAAATTCAAGGACTTTATTTTTGGGAAGTCTGTAACTATAGAAACAGACCACCGGCCACTGGTCACTATCTTGAATAAACCCATTCACGCTGCTCCGGTCTACAACGGATGGTGATGCAGCTGCACTGGTTTGATTTCAACATTGTCTATAAGAAAGGCAAGGACATGCACATAGCTGATACGCTATCTAGAGCCCCACGCAAAACCAGTGAACAACAACTCCCTGAACAGGACCAGTTCTCAGTAATGAAGGTATCATATGTTCCTACTGATTGCTTGAGTAGCCTGGCAGAACACACAGCTGCTGACGAGACTTTTCAATTGGTGTCCGCAGTCATCCGGCGTGGCTGTCCGGATAAACAACACAGCACCCAGCTCTCAATCCGCCCATACTTCCTGGTTCGTGACGGACTGGTCTTACAGGATGAGATTATAATCAAGGGCCACAAGGCAGTTGTCCCAGCTGTTCTCCGGGACAAGTACTTCAATGCCGTCCACAGGGGTCACCCCGGCGTGGAGGCAACCATACATCAGGCACAAAGCATGTTTTACTGGCCTGGTATGACCAAGTACATACGCGACAAAACTGAAGTCTGCGCCGTCTGCAAAAGCCTGACGTCACATCAGCAGAAGCAGCCCTTACTGCTGCACCCAGTTCCTCCTTTACCGTGGTCCACGTTAGCCACCGATATATTCGAATGGCATGGGAAACACTATCTGGTTCTTGTTGACTCTTATTCGGGCTGGTTTGACATTGATCTACTCCACACCATCACATCTGAAGCGGTTATCGACAAGTTGCAGCGCCACGTCTCCATGCACGGCTCCCCTGCACGACAACGGCAGTCAGTTCACCAGCCAGACTTTCAAAACCTTTGCACAATGATGGGACTTCTGACATATTAACAGCAGCCCTGAGTTTCCGCAGTCCAACAGACTCGCCGAACGAGCCCTACGAAGCGCAAAACAACTAATAGAGCGTTCTTACCTTGCAAAATCGGACGTATACCTAGACCTGCTCAATTTAAGGAACATTGCAAGGGATCCCATACTGAGTTCCCCAGCCCAGCGCCTGATGTCTCACCATACCCGTGCTCTTCTGCCTGTGTCCCAGCAGCTTTTGCAGCCACAAGTTTGTTCTCCGTCTGCAGTCCAAAAACAATTACAATTCAAACGCGATTCACAAAAAAGTTTTTTCTACAAATCCAGTAAGCCACTTAAACCTCTCACCAGTGGACAAGTGGTTCGCCTCCAGACCAACAAGGGCTACGGCCGTCTGGGTCACATCTACGGCCCTGCCAAAGAACCGCGCTCTTATCCAGTTGAAGTGGATGGAGCCATTTACAGACGCAACCGTCAACATATCCTTCCAGCGAAGGAACCACGTATTGCGACTCCATATCCAGCTGTTTTGCATTTTGTAGACTCTCCCACTACCGGTCCTGCTGCTCCACTATCAGAGACCGTTTCCACTGTGACCTCCCCACGGCGCTCGGCACCTAGCTCGCCTATCTCACCACCTCCCCGCCCCGACGGGTCCCCGGTCATATCCCCGGTATCTTCTCCGGTCAAAGGAGGTGAAGCGGATTCGTACCGCACACGCATTGGACGGGTTAGCAGGCCACTCATTAGATACGTTGACTTTGTGCAACTGTATAAACTTTCCCATATGCGTTATTAACGTTCCGCTTCCTATATTGCTTAGCCCCCATGTTCCCACGTACCAATGCTTTATTTTTGTTTCTACAAGGAAAGATGTAGATTGGTTATTTCCTGCCAATTGTAGTGCTTGTTAGTAGTTGTTCTGCCTAGTATGGAATTTATATTACGAAGAGCTTGCCTACGCCATTCAGTATGAGTAGCTGCTAGTTACTGTAATGTCCTGCAGACCAATGCTGTAAGTAAATTTAATAAATATGTGTTAGACAATAGGTGCAGGAGTAGGCCATTGGGCCCCTCGAGCCAGCACCGCCATTCAATGTGATCATGGCTGATCATCCCCAATCAGTACCCCGTTCCTGCCTTTTCCCCATATCCCCTGACTCCGCTATCTTTAAGAGCCCTATCCAACTCTCTCTTGAAAGCGTCCAGAGAACCTGCCTCCACTGCCCTCTGAGGTAAACAATTCCACACACTTACAACTCTCTGTGAGAAAAAATGTATCCTCGTCTCCGTTCTAAATGGCTTACCCCTTACTCTTAAACTGTGGCCCCTGGTTCTGGACTCCCCCAACATCGGGAACATGTTTCCTACCTCCAGCGTGTCCAAACCCATAACAATCTTATATGTTTCAATAAGAATCCCTCTCATCCGTCTAAACTCCAGAGTGTACAAACCCAGCTGCTTCATTCTCTCAGCATATGACAGTCCCGCCATCCAGGAATTAACCTTGTAAACCTACGCTGCACTCCCTCAATAGCAAGAATGTCCTTCCTCAAATTAGGGGACCAAAACTGCACACAATACTCCAGGTGTGGTCTCACCAGGGCTTTGTACAACTGCAGAAGGACCTCTTTGCTCCTATACTCGACTCCTCTTGTTATAAAGGCCAACATGCCATTTGCTTTCTTCACTGCCTGCTGCACCTGCATGCTTACTTTCATAGAATTATGAACAAGGACCCCCCAGATCCCACTGTACTTCCCCTTTTCCCAACTTGATGCCATTTAGATAGTAATCTGCCTTCCTGTTTTTGCTACCAAAGTGGATAACCTCACATTTCTCCACATTAACCATCATCTGCCATGCATCCGCCCACTCCCCCAACCTGTCCTGCTCCCTACAACCTGTGTTGTATCTTGATGTGTGTCTGACTCGACTCATTACATCCAGCTAATGATTAAGTTGCTGTACGCAATTTATCTGGCTTTAACATCATAAAATGGTCATTTTGGGATTGACTTTCTACTTTCAAGATCCAATTGTAGTTCACCTGTTAACTTCCTGTGCTACTTTGCAGATTTGGTCATGAATTGGATGGACAAAGCTCACATCAAGCTGAAGGAGGTGACAAGAACATTGATGCAAAATACCATAGAAAGAAGTGGTTACCGGTGTGTCTATGACTGTCTAGAAGAACAAGGCGATATCTCATTAAGCCCCATAAAATGCTTCTATACCTCAACTGGTTGGATGAAAGGAGTGTGTTTCCCTGAATTAGTCTAAAACCAAGGGTTACAGTCTCAGATTAAGACTGTTTAAGACTAAATTGAGGAACAATTTCTTCATGCAATGTGGCGATTCTTTGGAATTCTTTCCTACAGCTAGCGGTAGACGATCAGGATGCAATGATTGTGTTTATTCCAAACATCGATCAATAGTCTTCTGGATTTTAAGGAAATCAAGAAAAATGTGGACAGTGGAGCAAATGTTGAGATGGTCATTTTGTTAATGTTGGTGACGCAGATTTAAAGGGCCGGCTAGCCTGCACCTGCTCCTATTTCCAATGTTTTTTGTGCACTTCTGAATGACCACCTTCAGAGGTCAGGGTTGGCTGATCTGCCAAAGCTTAATGATAGCTGAAACACACAGCAAGTGACTTTAACTCCTTAAAAATATATTGAGAGAGTTCGGTAGTCACAATAATGAGTGCCATGACTGGAGAAATGAATGTGGTGAGGGTTGGCCTGTGATGAGGAGGGACCTCAATGCAAGAGGCATGCACATTGCAGTAGCGGTAATGCCTATCCCCTTAGCCTTCAGGAATGCAGTTTTGTTGTCTTGATCTCTCTGAAGAGCAAAATCCTCACAAGCTTTAGTTTTCAAAGACAGTCATATCAGAAATGTGTGACCTGTTCAGGAAAGATTTATCTGGCTCTCGTGCCAACACTGTGTCAGTGAAGTCACGCAGAAGCAATGACTTTATCTACTTCGATTTCGTTGAGGAAGATATCATCTCATTAGCATTAGGATCAATTAGCATTGGTTTCCCACACAGTTAGACAGCCATAAACTGCATTGATTCGTCCCTCATAGTTTCACTTGCTACTTCCATCCAGTTCACCAGCACAAAGAACTTCCACCTACTGAACGTACATATTGTGATAGATCATCTGAAGCTCTTGCTCACCCTTCAGTGTAATATTTCCCAAGAGGTCCCACAGGGAGAGTGGGCTGGCAGATATCTTCAGAGGTTGCCACTGCTCAGCAGGAACGATCCCATGGGACGAGGCTATCCCTTTCCTTCCCTGGTTCCTAATCCTTGCACTATTCGTCCACACTACTGCAGAGCACCCCCTTAACGTGAGCCTCATGAGTGCCAGAATCATCAATAAAAGCACACAATAATTGTCCTTAAAATGGGACTCTGATTTCTCAATCAGTCCGTTGGCCCGTACTCTCTCTGCAGGTGTGTGGTCTTGATGTTTGTAGTATAGTAGAGGGTATTGCAGGAAGGAACAAGACAGCAGGAAGGACAGCACAGTGGCACAGTGGTAGAGTTGCTGCCTAATAGCGCTTGCAGCACCGGAGACACGGTTCAATCCTGATCGTGGGTGATGTCTGTATGCAGATTATATGTTCTCCCCGTGACCTGCGTGGGTTTTCTCTGAGATCTTCCATTTCCTCCCACACTCCAAAGACGTACAGCTTGGTGCAAATGTAAAGTATCCCTAGTGTGTGTAGGATAGTGTTAATGTGCGGGGTGATTGCTGGTCGGCGTGGATTCGGTGTGCCGAAGGGCCTGTTTCCGCACTGTATCTCTAAACTAAACTATAAAGTAAACAGCAGAGGTAAGTAATTGGGGTCAAATGATATTACTAACTTCACAGTGATGAGGGCTGCTGCTATTCAGCAAAGATCCCAGGTGGGAAGCCATCATTGAAATGTGGAGTATCTTGGGCCTCCATCAGATGGCAGGCACTCATTTTGCAGTCTTGTTCAGTGAGGCACGGGGAACGTACAATGCCCCGACTCCACCAGTCACACTGGCCAAGCCTGAATACAGGGCGGTCCCAAAGACATACAGGTAGTTCTGCTGTAATGCAGGAGTTGCATTCTGAAGTATCCCCATGTTATGGAAAATTGCATTATAAAAACAATTGTGTTCATGTTAAAGTGTGGTAGGTGCTGGGGACTTTCGGACTCGCAATAGCAACGTTACTTTTACCTCAGGATTTTCAAAAGTAAAGGTCTTTTTAATCACAAGTTTATTTTTGTTACTGCAAGCTAAAAATACCAAAGGCTGTATGTTGTGTTTGTTTACTGGAGTATTGTTGCTGCGCAGGGCCAACTGGTTCCTAAGGATTTGGTGAGCACTTGTAATTCATGCAGGGTGCAGTGCAGAGCTGTCTCCTGCTGATTAGCCTCACTGCCCTTTACTGGGTATCACTGCTAACTGTGCTTGTGGAGGTACATGCCTTCAAAGGATCTAACTCTCATGGAAAGTGTGTGCTGATCCACAACATTTGGTTGTGTGTCTTGTAAAGACACCACAGGCTCCATTTAAAGGCATGCGTTTGGTCAAAAACACCATCGGTTTCGGATTAAGTTTAGGTTTATAGTTGTCACATGTACCGGGGTACAGTGTAAAGCCTTATCTTGCATGCTATCTAAATAGATCAGATATGCCATATCAAGTCAAACTCAAATACAACAGATAGAGCAAAACAGAAGATACAGTGTGCAGAATATATTTCTCAACACTGTAGCGCTTGTTGTTAAAGATTTTTGATCAGCAAATTTTGCTCTTTCTTTGCATGTTATGAATGTTGTACACTGAGACACTGTCGCATACCAGCAACACTTAAAGCCCAATTTATGGGCCTAAGTGTCCAAAATTTATATCTTAAAACTTCAGTTTTAATCTCACAACTCATGAGCAAATCAGTCAGTAACTGTAGAAGTGGTTAAAATTAGGCCACTTGTTAGCATCCACTTTAGAGCAGTTAGCAGAACAAACAATAGGTATTTAAATATGCCTATAGAGTTGGAATTATCACTGGGAACGAACGGCAGTGTTAATCAGAGGCCTTGGGCAAGTCTGTGCCACTGGCTTCCCACCAGACCAAACCTACTGAAGGGTCTGAAGGATGGTCTCGACCTGAAACATCACCTATTCCTTCTCTCCGGAGATGCTGCCTGTCCTGCTGAGTTACTCCAGCTTTTTGTGTCTATCTACTGAAGGAATTGTTAGACCAAGGGAGTGCAGATTGTAGGCTTAAAAATGTTATTGTCTACCTTGGGGGCAGGAGTATTGCATTTGCCTTGCCACTCCAGCCACCTCTAGCCCCGCTCCCTCTCTGCCACTTACAAACGCTGATCCCCCTTCAATTGACCACAGGCCCATTCCACAGCCATACGCTATGCCAAGGCAATGGATGTGGGCAGAGGATGAGGAATATTTAGGTGTGAATGACACCAGCCATCAGGCTCAACTTGCCCCATCAGTGCTAATTTTCTCTTTGGCTATTGTTATATCCTTCTTTTCTCCCTGTGCCACACTGGTGACCTTCATCTCCAAACGACTGGCAAGAAGTTATTAAATATTATTCAGGTTGTATTACAGAAGAGCAAGCAGCAGCCCCTTAAGATTGAAGTAAACGTGACTCAGAAGGGTGAGATTTTGACTTCCTTCTGTGGTCTGTTGCTATGACAGTCCTTCCTGAGGAAGAATGACTGCAGTACTCTGAGTAGTCGTTAGAGAACAATACCGGTCATAAAGCTTGCTCTCTCTTCTCAGCAAGCCTCTTGAAAATATCCAATGCTTTAGACAGAAGAATGGCAGGAAAAACAATGCTTGCCATCAATGGGAGGCTGGTGAGTGTCTATTGATCCTTGAATCGGAGTGTGTTTGTTTTTAATGTGTGTATTCGCTAAGCTGTATTTTACATTGTGCCCATATTTTGAAGGGAATGTATGTGTCACTCACCGATCCTTAACTATGTCAAGGGTAAAACCTACCTAATTTTAATGTTGACATCCTGTGCGTGTTAAACAGGGCACTGAAATTAATATAAATAGTTATGGTAAATTCACAAATGAAATTGCATCTGTTTTGGTCTTATGATTTTATAATAGTACGTTTTATTTTTTACGAGGGGTGTGACAGTATTGATTCTGACAGTTATTTACCTAAACTATGGGGTGCAATCTTGCAGTGTGACATTAATATCCAATACTATTTTGTGTTTGATTACAAATGCCTCCTAATGATAACTTTACCAGGAAAATTGCTATAGAACATCAATCTTTTTTGTATTCAGATTTTTCTTTGTAAAGTGAGTGTAAAGTGTACAGGATTGGTAAATTGGTAAATTTCCTTTTGGGGCTTAGTGTTCAATGTTGGGCTGTTGTTGAGCTCCACCTCACGGATCTTCAGATGCCGAGAAAGTAATTTTAATCTTTAAGTCGTATTACTCCAATTCTTTGTCCATGGCTAATGAAACTATTGTCAGACCATTCTCAAATGAGGCTCGCTTAGGCTATTGCTCCTATTGATCATCTGCCCTTTGTGAGAAACCGTTCACCTTTGTGGGGGAAACAAGGAACTGCAGTTACTGATTTACAAAAAAAGACCATAAAGTGCTGGAGTAACTCAGCGGGTCAGGCGACATTCTTGGTGAACATGGATAGGTGGGATCCTTCTTCAGACTGAAGATGAGTCTGACCTGAAATTTCACCTATCTATCCATGTTCTCCCAGGATGCTGCCTGACCTGCTGAGTTACTCCTGCATTTTGTGTCACCTTTGGGTGATGTAACCATCAGAGCCCAGAGGTAAAAGGAAGTCACAGGTCTAATACCTCTTGTTTGAACAGAATTGTTTTCCTTCCCTCATTGCAGAAGAACATTAGCAAGTATTTTTTTAACACCAGCCTCACTGTAGCAGAGACAGTCCCAGGCGCACCATATTCTGGAGGCAGTTGACGGTACTGACTAACGTACAGTCATGCCCATCACAAGAGCTGTAGGTCACTATTCTTTCTGACAAGTTGCTTTCCACTGCTGGAAGTTTTGTTTTAATCATTAAATCACTGCTGGAAGTTTTGACCACAGCTTGGTCATTTTTGTTTGAAGAAATTGTTTCTCGTTTATGCTGATGTGTGTAGCATGTGCACCCATCTGCAGGGTGGGGTATTGAGAGGGGACACTGCACCAAGTGAGATATCGGGATGTGGTAGCTTAACCCTTCCAACAGGATGCGGTTGAACCTTGTGAATGAAATGTCTCAAAGTATACTTGTTGCAAGTGCCAGGTTAGTGCACGCATACTGTGTCAACAGAAAAAGTACAATGTGTTTATAGTCTGTGCATTGTTTGGTCGGCCTCTTGCCTTTGAGACAGAGGGTTCTTGTTTCAAGTCCTGCCCTAGAGATTTGAGCACAAAAAAGTATCAGACACTCCAGTCCAGAAATGAGAGGGTGACACCACCAGTATAAGAACTCCTTCGGATAAGGTATTAAATTGAAGTTTGGCCTATTCTCTCTAGTGGAGAGTACAGTTTTCAAATTATCCCTCGTATCATTGACAATATATATCTGACAATCAACATCACCAAGAGCAGATTATCTAATCATTGCCACATTGCTGCTTGTGGGGAACTTGGTGTGTGCAACTTGCTTGCAATGTTTCCTGTTTTACACTTTAAAAATATTTATTTATTTTTCTTTTCCTTCATGCCGCCTGAACATGATGCCTCCTCCATGTGGCTCAGTAGATTATTCCTGTACCCGTGCTGATCGAGGGCATGGTGAAACTCTACTGGACAGTTTGCAAGGAAAATAATTTCACTGAGATAACAAATAACATATACGTGACAATAAAAAGCACTATTGGCACAACCTTTCTTTCCTGTCCTTCCTCCTTTTCATCTTCCCTTCCATGATCATATCCTTTTTTAATGGTTTGAAAAGTCAGACTTCAAAAGTTTAAGGGGTGATAGACACAAAGCTGGAGTAACTCAGCGGGTCAGACAGTATCTCTGGTAAAAGGAATCGCACTGACGAAGGGTCTCGACCCAAAAAGTCACCTATTTCTTTTCTCCAGAGATTTTCTCCAGAGACCCGTTGAGTTACTCCAGCTTTTTGTGTCTATCTGGTTTAAGCCAGCATCTGCACTTCCTTCGTACACGTTTAAGGGGTGATCTGACTGAGGTACTTGGGATTGCAACTAAAATTAAATGTCAGGAGCAGATGAATAATTTCTCTTACACCATCAAAAGAAAGAAATAAACTTTTTTATACAAAGGGGATTTTTAGTTGTGAAAATATAAGATTATTTTTATGGGGCTCTGTTGACATGGTGCTTGCGTTGAATCGACTAATCCAAATAATTACTGCATAGAATGAAAATAGAAAAACAAAGTAGATGTTGAAAATCTAACATAAGGTAGAAAATATTGGAAATACCCAGCAGATTAGGCAGCGGCTGTGGAAGAGCTAATGCTTTAGGTTGATGATGGTACTATCATTAACCACTTCCTCCCTTACAATTCAGCACGCACCCAATACAGTGAGCTACAGAGCACCATGTTACTTCTCTCTCTGTAGCAGCGAGTGTACCTGGAGCCCTTTGTTTGGGCAACAATTTTCTCGGTATTACTCTGGCTTGGGGTAGACTTGTTTGGTTGTGTGCGCTGTGTAATTTTATGGAGGTGTGATCTAATCGCATGACACCCTGTTGTTAATGGTGAACTCTACCTCCGTGCAGGAAGCAGGGGTTCATTGCATTCTGTGTCACAGACATCAGCGTCCTGACTAGATGTCAGGTCTCTTCTTGATCCGGCAGGTTTCTAGACATTCAGTACTAGTTTCAGGAATTTTCTGGAGCAAAGTCCAAACAGAACTTGTGTAGGCAGAAGGTACACAAAATTGCTGGGGAAACTCAGCGGGTGCAGCAGCATCTATGGAGCGAAGGAAATAGGCGACGTTTCGGGCCGAAACCCTTCTTCAGACTCAAGAGCTCAAGAATTGTGTAGGCAGATGCTGTTTTAAACCGAAGATAGACACAAAAATTTGGTGTAACTCAACGGGTCAGATAGCATCTCTGGAGAAAAGGAATAGGTGACGTTTCTGGTCACGACCCTTCTTCAGACTGAGAGCCAGGGCAAAGGGTAATGAGTGATATAGAGAGATATAAAACAAGTGAATGAAAGATATGCAAAAAAGGAATGATGATAAAAGAGACAGGCCATTGTTAGCTGTGGTCTAGTTACAGACAATGAGACAGGGGAGAGGGAGACATAGAGATATGGAAGGGTGAAGTGGAAAAACGCGAGATCAAAGAAGATGCTGACCCAGGAAAATGTAGAATGGATCACTGTTGGCTGAGGGGAAGGTAACAACGAGGCATACAATTCGTAAGATTTAATCAGAAGGACAGTGAACCTAGTCAGAGAATTAGGATGGGGGAGGGATGGAGAGAGTGGGAAAGCAAGGGTTAATTAACGTTAGAGAAGATGGAGAGAGGGGGAAGTTGTTTGGCAGTTGTCCCATTCGGTACTGATTCTAACACATCAGAGCCCTGGTTCCTACACTCTTTAAAATCAAGATAGACACAAGGCTGGAGCAACAGGCAGCATCTCTGGAGAGGAATGGATGACGTTTTGGGTTTCTTCAGACTGGTTAAGGGATAAGGGAAATGAGAGATATAGACGATGATGCTGAGAGATAAAAAACAATGATAAAAGATATTCAAAAATGTAACAATGGCAAAGGAAACAGGCCATTGCTAGCTGTTTATAGGGTGAACATGAGAAGCTAGTGAAACTTGGGTGGGGGAGGGATAGAGAGAGGGAATGCTGGGGCTACCTGAAGTGAGAGAAATCAAGATTCGTACTACTAGGTTGTAAGCTGCCCAAGTGAAATATGAGATGCTGTTCCTCCAATTTGCATTTAGCCTCACTCTGACAATGGAGGAGACCTAGGACAGAAAGTTCTGTGTAGGAATGGGAAGGAGAATTAAAGTGTCCAGCAACCGGGAGATCAGATAGGTTCAGGTGGGCTGAGCGAAGGTGTTCCGCGAAACAATCGTCCAGTCCACGTTTGGTCTCGCCGATGTATAAGAGTCCACATCTTGAACAATGGATACAGTAAATGAGGTTGGAGGAGGTGCAAGTGAACCTCTGCCTAACCTGAAAGGAATGTTGGGGTCCCTGGACAGTGTCGGGGGAGGAGGTATAGGGACAGGTGTTGCATCTTCTGCCATTGCAGAGGAAGGCGCCTGGGGAGGGGGTGGTTAGGGTGGGGAGGGATGAGTTAAACAGGGAGTTGTGGAGGGGATGGTCTCTGTGGATGGTGGAAAGAGGTGGAGATGGGAAAATGTGGCTAGTTGGATCCCATTGGAGGTAGCAAAAATTTCAGAGGATTATTTGTTGTGTGTGACGGCAGATGGGGTGGGAGGTAACGACTAGGGGGACTGTCTCTCTTGCGATTAGGGGGATGGGGAGCAAGGGCAGAGCTGCGGGGTACTGAGGAGACATGAGTGAGGGCCTCTTCTATTGTGGGAGAAGGGAACCCCCGTTCCCTAAAGAATGAGGACATCTCGGATGTCTTGGTATGGAACATCTCTTTGAACTCATTTGATCATGTTTTCCTGACTCCCTTGAAACTCATTTGGTTCCATTTCTCATGATCCCTTTAAATTTACTGTGTTCATTGGAAAATGTATTGGTATATTATGCAACATCATTAAAAAAAAAAAGTGAATTAAATATGTCATTGTAGTAGTAGGAATAACAGCTGGTAATCGGGACAATCTATTGATCTGACATCTCTAAAATCCCAGCATGGCAGATTAGTAGAGTATTATTCTATAATGGGTATGAAACTCTTTATAAAAATAGATAAACATAGACACATTTCTTTAATTACATTTATGTTATTTAACTGCAAGGTCATGTCCCATAGCTAAAGATGCTATCAACACATAATTATATTCATAAGTGTAGCATGGTTATGGGGAATTCAGCCCATTGAGCTCTTCCAAGTCCGAGGGGTATCTTCTTTCATACCCCTGTTATTTTAGTTTGGTTAGTTTAGTTTATTGTCACATGTACCGAGGTACAGTGAAAAGCTTATGTTGCATGCTAACCAGTCACAGGTAGACAATAAAAGATTACAATCAAACCATCCACAGTGTACAGATACATGATAAAGGGAATAATGTGAATGACGATTAGTGCAAGATTAAGTCCAGTAAAGTGCAATCAAGGGTCTCCAATGAGGTGGATAGTAGCTCAGGACTGCTCAGGACTGCTCTTTGTGTTTAATTCTATTGAATGCTTTGGCAGGCTGGAGAAATGCATCTAATTCTCTGCTCAATTATTCACCGTTGTAAATTCCAGTGGGGTAATTATTTAGTGCTGAGCTATGTACAAAATGTCATCTAAAGCAAGAATTAGTCAATTAAAATCACGCGTAGGTGCTACCTTTCCTTTTTGTGCAACGTGTTGAAAATGACCATCTATCATCATCATACAGGGGGAATCCCCGATGCAGAGAATTTCCGACACAGTAATGTAATGGCCAAGTCTACCAGTATCTGATAGTCATAATATGCCACGTGGGTGAATGGGAATGACTGACCTTTTACCACTGGCCCACACTTTATCTGATTTTTGTGTTTTTGGAAATTTCTGCTTTTTATCTAATTCAGTGTTTAACTTGAGATGTCACACCTACTGACTACATAAAGTGGAAACTAATTTCTAATTGTATTCTGAGTGTGTCAGTGTCCATTTTGATGTTTTGTGCCCAAGTATGCTTTTGTATTTAAGTTTGTCCCCGAGTGTTTTATGTCTGTACACATGCGCACACATGCAAGTGTGTGTCTGAGTTTTGTGTAGGCTTGTGAGGGGGTGTTTGAGCATATATGTTTGTAATTGTGTGTGCATGTGTTTGCACGCTTACATGCTTGAGAGTGCGTGTTGGAGAGTCATAGGTTCAAAGGGTATTTTATTGTCACGTGTACCAATTAAGGTTCAGTGAAACTCGATTTACCATACAGCCATAATAAAAAAAGCACCAAGACACACAACTACATAAATGTTAACATAAACATCCACCACAGTGGCTCCCCCACATTCTTCATTGTGATGGAAGGCAGGAGGAGGAGCCATCTTGGTGAACGGCTGCTAGCCAGCAGCCGTCCGTCTTAAATTCGTTTTTTTTTAAATAGTTTTTAGTGAGTCCTGTTTTTTTGTTTGTAGGGGATATGGTCTTTTAATGTGGGGGGGTAGGTGTTACTTTATTTATAGGTCCCTACCTGGTCGGTGTGGCAGCCTTTTTTCCGGGCTGCCCGTCGTCCCGTCCTCGTGGCCTACCAGCGGGCTTGGAGCGCCGTTTCTTGGCGGGAACCACCCAGCACCTCGGCCTGGGTGGCGGCACAGCATTGGAGCGCTGGAGCGGAGCGGAGCGGGCGATGCCTTGCCTGGGTCGCCGCGCTGGAGCTCTGGCGAGCTGGACCGCCGTGAGCAACATCTCCGGGCTGCGGGTTTGCGGAGCGGAGAGGCGGCGTGCGGAGAGACGGCGTGCGTAGAGGCGGCAAGGCGGCAGTGCGGAGAGCGGGCGCCGACTTTTTCATCTGGAGCCTGGGAGCGCCAAACCGGCGCGGCCTTGTCGGCTTCGGCAGCCGCGGGCTCCAACCAAGAAGCGGCCGTTCCAAGTGGCCCAGCTGCCGAAAGGACTCTCCCGACGCCGGGGCAAGACCACCCGGTGAGAACGGCCAAGGACATCGGGCCTCCGTACAGGCAATTGCGGTGGCCTCAATAGGCCTGACTTTGGGGTGAACATGAGGTGGGGACTGGACATTGTGCCTTCCTCCACGGTGCTATCCACTGTGGGGGGATGATTTTTTTGTCAAATTGTAGTCCTGTAGGTCTGTGTCCAAGATGGCTGCCGTGAAGAGAGAGTGGACGCTGGCGCGCTTTGGCTGCCGCTGCTCTCTTTTCACACTGTGTTTTTAATTTTCTGTTTTTGGATTGAATTCTGTTTTTAATTTGTGTAACTGTGATGTCTTTAATTACTTGTTTTATTCCGATTATATGTTTTTATTCCGATTACTATGTAAGGTGTCCTTGAGATGTATGAAAGGCGCCCATTAAATAAAATTTATTATTATTATTATTAATGAAGTCTAATCTTCTTTCCTCCTTATTCTCCTGTGGACGGGGCAGTCGAACCAACCGCAGTCGGGATGATCAAAGCTCCCGTAGCCGACAATCGAAGCTCCCTCGTTGGGGCGGTTGAAGCTCCTGCGTTTGGAGCTCCCACAGTTGGTCCCTAACTAAGGGACCGCCAGTTCCACGATGTTGTCCTGCAGGCCCCCGCAGTTGGAGCTACCAAAGTCGATCCCAAAGAGAGTTCCCTGTGGTTTACTGTGGCAAGTGGCCGCCAGCTCCTCGATGTTAGGCCGCAGCGGGGACGGAGATACGATACAGAACAAAATCGTGACTCCGTCGAGATAAGAGATTTAAAAGTTTCCCCCAACCCCCTCCCCACCCCTCACATATAACACAGCTAAAGAACACTAAAATATACATTTAACAAAATACTAAAAACAACAAAGAAAGAAAAGAACGAGACAGACTGTTGGCGAGGCAGCCACAACGGCGCCACCTGGTGGAATTAAGCATTATATGGTAGTTGTGAACATGTACACATTCCTCTTTGAAATAGAAACCTAAAAATGTTGATCACTTTCCAAAATGAAACTCGGTGAAATTCATATGTAAACTGCAACTGGAAGAGGCAATAGCTTCATGAAGAACATTTTAAAATACTTATGCGTAAATCTGCCCAAATTTATTTGACTGTAAATATAGGAGAAGAACTTTACTCCACAGTACTTCACAACCAGCACAGTTAGATTAATTAATAACCTGGTGATAAATATACATTTTGGGAAGTGTGATCATAACATTGGTCGCATCTTGCTGGAAATTGTTGGTGATCGCACCAATCATTTCACAACGTGAGTGGCATATATGTAAACAACAAAGCCAAATCAGACACTGTTACATCCCCCACTACCAGATCTGTGTTGATGATATTGTGGGTTGGAAGTAGGACAGTGCCTTGGAGAGAGTTTCCTGTGGTTTACTGTGGCAGTCTCATGGGCTTGTTTATGGTGACTGGTGCTGGCCTCAGTTTTATCCCTCATTAATTCATCTGATGGTGCAGCACTCCCTCAGTGCCGTACTGAGGTCACAGAGTCATAGAGTGCTACAGTGTGGAATAAGGCCCTTTGACCCAACTTGCCCACACCAGCCAACATGTCCCACCTACTCTAGTGCCACCTGCCTGCATTTGGTCCATATCCCTCCAAACCTGTCCTATCCATGTACCTGTTTAACCGTTTCTTAAACGTTGCGATAGTCTCTGCCTCAACTCCCTCGTCTGGTAGCTAGTTCCATATACCCACCATCCATCGTGTGAAAAGTTACCCCTTAGATTCCTATTAAATCTTTCCTCTTCACCTTAAGCCTATGTCCTCTGGTCCTCGATTCCCCTACTCTGGGAAAGTGACTCTGTACATCTACCCGATCTATTCCTCTCATGATTTTATACACCTCTTTAAGATCACCCTTCATCCTCCTGCGCTCCAAGGAATGGAGTCCAGCCTACTAAACCTCTCCCTAAACCTCAGACCCCCGAGTTCTAGCACCATCCTTGTAAATCTTCTCTGTACCCTTTCCAGCTTAACAACATCTTTCCTATAACACGGTCTAGAGAAATGAACACAATAATCCAAATGCGGCCTCATTAAAATCTTATATACTGCAACATGACCTCCCAAATCTATACTCAATACTCTGACTGATGAAGGCCAATGTGCCAAAAGCCTTTTTGACCACTACATGGGACTCCACCTTCAAGGAACTAGACATATAGATTTTTTTATTCATGTTCAGATTTTTGCAGCACATAACATGCTAACTCAGATATAGAACAGTGAATGCTGAGGAAGACATTTCTAAAGTTGTGTTGGCTCTGCAAAATAATACTGAGGAGAGAGTTTCAGAATTTTATGAAAATGTCAAAAACAAATTATGAACATGGCTAAAAATAAATATTACAGGATAAAAATATTAACTCAAAACACACTGATAAATATTTTATTTAAATTTAATAAAGTGAGATAATTAAGCATTGGCCACACCTACCATTTTCTGTGGGACTGCTGTAGGGTTTCTGTTCTTAGGCGTGTGTGCGTGTACGTGTGCGTGTGCGTGTGCGTGTGTGTCTCCTCCTCCTCCTCCTCTCTCTCCCACTCACCTCTACCCCCCCCTCCCCCCCCCCCCTCCCCCCTCTTCCCCCCCTCTCCCACCCCCTCCCCCCTCCCCCCCCCCCCCCGCCGTGTATGTGGGGGGAGTAGGTTAGTGTAAGTGTGAGGGGTTGGTCCCACTTAGCCTAGTATATATATATCTTCTACATTACTAAAAGGCTGACCTTGACCACTTCCTGTTGTTCTGTATATTGATTTTTGGAAAAAACGCTGCCACTTACGGCTGTGATTTTTGGCCATCTTACTCAGAGGCTCCCAAAGTTGCCTTGCCTAATCAAAGTTGCCTTGCCTTCTATATAATTAAAAGTCTAATCTTGACCACTTCCTGTTTGCGCTTTATATTGATTTTAGAAAAACGCTACAACGTACGGCTGTGATTTTTGGCCATCATACGCAGAGTCCCCCGCCGCTCATCAGGTGCCGAGAATTTTTCCCATCAATGAAAAATAAAAGAGTTATTAGTGTTTAAACAATGTTAAGATTCTCTCTGCTGTCAATCACGCCATGAAGGCCACGTCCCTTCTGGCGGGAGGGGGAGGGAGGGACTATAAAACCCAGAAGTGTGGGCGTGGCTCAGTCTCTGCAAGATGGAGGAGGGAGAGGTCACGACTCACTGTCTTTAGTGACCTTGCACCCTGCTTGAAATGGTATGAAACTGCACAAATTTGGTGGCCTTGCACCCTGCTTGAAGTGGTAAGAAACTGCACTTGAATTTGGTGGTCTTGGACCCTGCTTGAAGTGGTAAGAAACTGCACTTGAATTTGGTGGTCTTGGACCCTGCTTGAAATGGAATTTTACGGAATAGCCGTGAGTCAACTGCCAGCCCACCAGCCGTGAGTGAGTGAGCTGCCAGCACAACAGGCTTGAGTGACTGAGCCGCCAGCCCATGAATCCTTTCAGGCCACAATGTCCATACTAGCCCTCTGGAAACCAGTCCCTTCAGCCCACAACACCCATACTTGCGCTCCAGAATATATATATATATATGAGAGAAGGCACCATCAAAAGAGAAAGGGAGTCACATTTTCTGAAAATTGAGAACTATCCAGATGTCCTGAAATGGAAGGCCTCACGTTGAGAGTCGATACAGCAGAAATGGGGAAAGTAGGAGAAAGGGGAACAGTCTATGTCGCTGCGGGAGTCAGTTGTTTTATCGGAAATATCAGTAGATAGATTATCTCCTGGGATGGCATCAACTGCAGCTTGGCGTTCAACACAATCATTCTTTATAAATTCATCACCAGATCCAAGGCCTGGTCCTCTGAAGCTCCCTTTACAACTGGCTCCTTGACTTTCTCATCAGCAGACCTCAATCAGTGTGTATCGGTGACAGCATCTCTTTCTCATTGACCCTCAACAGAGGTGAAGTTTGAGGCTGCATGTTTAATCCCCCCCCCCCCCCCCCCAGGGGAGTCAGAGTACAGGAGAGAGATAGAACACATGGTTGAATGGTGCTGCAACAACATCGTATCGCTTAACGTCACCAAAAGCAAGCAATTGGTTGTTGTTTTCAGAAAGGGGAAGTTAGGAGACTATGCACCAGTTTGTATAGATGGGTCAGTGGTGGAGAGATCAAGCAGCCTCACATTTCTGGGCTTTAACATCTTGAACAACCTGACTTTGGCCCAGCACATAAATCCAACCATGAAAAAGGCATGCCAATGCCTCTACTTCCTTAGACATTTACAGTATTCAGAGACACACCTTTGCAGATGTAGATGCAGGTGTATATGTGCAGAACATGTGGAGAAACATATAAGATTGTTAAGGGTTCGGACACGCTAGAGGCAGGAAACATGTTCCCGATGTTGGGGGAGTCCAGAACCTGGGGCCACAGTTTAAGAATAAGAAGTAAGCCATTTAGAACGGAGACGAGGAAACACTTTTTCTCACAGAGAGTGGTGTGTCTGTGGAATTCTCTGCCTCAGAGGGCGGTGGAGGCAGGTTCTCTGGATGCTTTCAAGAGAGAGCTAGATAGGGCTCTTAAAAATAGCGGAGTCAGGGGATATGGGGAGAAAGCAGGAACGGGGTACTGATTGGGGATGATCAGCCATGATCACATTGAATGGCGGTGCTGGCTCGAAGGGCCAAATGGCCTACTCCTGCACCTATTGTCTATTGTCTATTGTATTGGAGAAAGTAGCTTGACTGGTTGCATCATGGCCTGGTGTTGCAAATCTAACACATAGGAACACAAGAGGTTGCAGAGAGAGTGGTGGACTCGGCCCAGTCCATCATGGCCCAGCTCTCCCTTTATTGAAAGCATCGGCATGAAGTGTTGCCTCACGATGGCAGCATCTATCATTGACGTTCCCCACCATCTGGGCAATGCCCTCTTCTCACTGCTACCGTTCAGCAGTGGATGCAAGCCCTGAGGTCCCACACCACCAGGTTCACGAACAGCTGCTTTCTTACAACTATCATTTTCCTGATTCAACCTACACAATCCTAATCCTACCTTAGAGTCATAGAGTGATAGGTGAGTAAACAGGCCCTTCGGCCCAACTCGCCCACACCGGCCAACAATATCCCAGCTGCCCTAGTCCTACTTGCCTGCGCTTGGTCCATAACACTCCAAACCTGTCCTATCCATGTACATGGCGAACTGTTTCTTAAACAATGGGATAGTCCCAGCCTCAACTACCTCCTCTGGCAGCTTGTTCCATACACCCACCACCCTCTGTGTGAAAATGTTACCACTCGGATTCCTATTAAAAATCTTTTCCCCTTCACCTAGAACCTATGTCCTCTGGTCCTCGATTACCTTACTCTGGGTAAAAAACTGTGCATCTACACGATCTATTGCTCACATGATTTTGTACACCTCTATAAGATCTCCCCTCATCCTCCCTCGCTCCATGGAATAGAGACCCAGCAATTCAATTATGTTTTTGCACAGATATCTTTTTTCCACAATCTTTTATTAAAATTTGTATGTTTAATTGATGTATACATTTTTGTATCTCTGAATGCATGTGGTGCTGCTGCAAGCATGATTTTTCTTTGTACCTGTACCTTCCTGTACTTTGTGTATTTGATAACAAACTGTAAACTTAGCCGATGATTCTGTCAAGAACTTTAGATGTATCTCAATGCCCTTTGGCATTCAGAATCATTCGGATGCTCATAAAGTAAGGGAATTATTGAAAACATTAAATCATTGAACATTAAATTTTAAAAAAAGGACAGAAATTAAAACATTTAGTTAAACTTAGTTGATCAAAATATGTAACGTAGCGACTATTTATCCACTCTCACAGCTTGTCCCTTCCATTCAAACCAAAGGACTTTATGAGGAATTGTAATATTTTTGTGTTGTGCCTCTGGACTCTATCAGGATTCCAACATCAGGGTGCATTTGAACCCCCCCCAGTCCAGGGCCTCCATCTAGCTTGAGACTATGGGAGGAAATTTCCATTTTGATGGCACTTATATAACATGAAGTGATGCACGATGTCTGGAATTGATGCAAATTCAAACACCTTATGTAATGTTCACTTCCCTAGAAGTGCTTACCGCAAGGCAATCATAATCATTCTTGTCTCACTGCAGAGTGCTAGTCGAAGCCAATTAATTCCCCAGTTACCCCTGTGGGTCAGTTACGTTTTTGATCCAGGAAATTCTCTTGAATGCAATTGTAATTCACTTTACTATTGAAGCAAATGTTGCTTTAAGAAAAACTCTTCAATATAAATTAAGATAATCCCTAAATAATTAATGCGTCATGCAGCTGGTTATATTGATCTCTATGTTCCAATTTCTACTCTGACTGGCACTATTATTGAGCCACTGATCTATTTTCAGTGGAAGCAAGAAGCCTGCAAATGCTGCTTTACAAAAAAAGACACAAAGTGCTGGAGTAACTCAGTGGATCAGGCAGCGTCTCTGAAGAGCATGGATAGGTGACATTTTTGGTCTATGTTATCCCATTTTCTCAATCCCTTCCTATAAAATAGGGGCAATTTTAGAGACCCGACCTGAAAAGTTGCCTATCCATTCTCTCCAGAGGTGCTGCCTGACCCAATGAGTCGCTCCACCTTCGTGCAGTCCGCCTTGGCCTACGCAATCTCCTGGTTGCCAAACATTTTATCTTCCCATCTCTTCCCCTGTCCGTTTTCCACAGAGACCGCTCCCTCCGTAACTCCCTGATCCATTCGTCCCTTCTCACCCCCTCTCCGGGCACTTTCCCTTGCAACTGCAAGAAATTCTACACTTGTTGCTTTACCTCCCCCCTTGACTACATTCCAGGACCAAGCAGTCTTTCCAGGTGCGGCAGAGGTTCACCTCCACCTCCTCCAACCTCATCTATTGAATACGCTCCTCTAGGTGTCAGCTGATCTACATCGGTGAGACCAAGCGTACGCTTGGCGATCGCTTCGCCGAACACCTCCGCTCGGTCCACATTAACCAACCTGATCTCCCGGTGGCTTCGCACTTCAACTCCCCCTCCCATTCTGTATCCGACCTTTCTGTCCTGGGCCTCCTCCGTGGTCAGAGTGAGGACCACCGGAAATTGGAGGAACAAAACCTCATATTTTGCTTGGGCAGCTTACAATCCAGCGGTATGAATATTGATTTCTCTAACTTCAAATAACCCTTGCATGCCCTTTTCTCTCTGTCCCTCCCCCACCCTAATCGTCATACTAATTTCACTGTCATCCTATTGTGTTTCATTGTCTGTATAACTCGCTATCCCTTAGCCCACTGCCAACAATGGACTGTTCCCTTGATCAGCGTTACATTTTGCATTTGCTCCCTCCTCACCCCCCCCCCCCCCATTCTGTTATCCCTTCTAGAATTTTGCTTACATTGCCTCTTCTCATTCTTACCATGAAAATATAATTCTTCACATTTATCAGCGAGAGATTACATCTGCTTTTCATCCACTTATTTCATCAGCCAGCTACTATTTCTCGGAAATCTATTTCTACCCTCTTCACCATCCACTAAGCCTCCATGTTTTGTGTCATCTGCACATTGGGATATTGTGGCTTCACACCCAAGTCATTAATATATATATATATATATTAGTTATGTAGCAGTCCTGGTTCTAATATCAGGTGGCTGCACTGTACAATGTCCTTTAATTCAAAAATATTTTTTCCCTCCTACTCTCTGCTTCCACACATTTATTCAATTTGGTGTTTATGTTGCCATATAATCTTTTTTTCTACGTGATTCAACTTTGATGATACTCATTAATATCATCAAATGCCTTTTGGTCTGTATATACCACATCAACTACAATCACCTCATCAACCCTCTGACTAATATGATCAATTAATACTCTCCTAAATTTGCTAGATACAATTTGCCTTTGACAATTCCATGCTGGCTTTCTCTAATCAATCTATATCTGTTTTATTGACTGCTAATTCTATCTATATCTAATTCATTGACTGCTAAGTCTGCTGAATTAACTGGTCTGGAGTTGCTGTTTTATCCCAACACCACTTTTTGTACAAGGGTGTTATGTGGGCAATTTTTAAATACTGTACATCTTGCCTCCGACTTCTGCTGATGTATTGACCTTACTGCTGTCTGTGTTGATCACATCGGAGACTTCCTCTTCCCCCAGCCCTCCAACCATGATCATTCTTCACCTGATATGTCCAAACTGACAATCATTGGGTCCTGATCCACTGGGAGAAATTGCTCACCATCTTCAATAACCCCTGCAAAGCGGAAGAGCTACTTTTAAAATTCTACTTTCAAAACTTAGAGAAAGTGATAGATTCTCTGTAATCTCCGGAAGGGTCTCAATGCGAAACATCATCTATTTCTTTTCTCCGGAGTTGCTGTCTGACCCGCTGAGTTACTCCAGCTTTTTGTGTCCATCTTCAATCACTGCTACAGCTGGATTGTAGCTGTGGACATTCATGGTGACCAGTAATTAAAGGCCAGGACCTTATTTCTCCAAAGATTGGCACAAAATACTGGAGTATCTCAGCGGGTCAGGCAGCATCCTCGGAGAACATTGATAAGTGATGTTCCGATCGGAACCCTTTTTCAGACTTATTTCTGCAATGGATTCAGAATTGATACATTATTAAAAGGCAGCAAAACATGAATATTCATTTGCACAGAATTATGATGCAAGACGATACAGGAGGTTACCTGTCGGAGAAAGGAGACTGAACAAAGATCATTGTATGCATCAACATTCACATGACTCACAAATTCTTACCCAATTTCCAATCCATTCTCCCTAACCCTAATCTTTAACCCACAGACATTCACCTTAATGTTACTAATAAGATTTATATGAAACTGTCAACATTTTAGACATTATATATTTTACATTCAGGTAGTTCTGCTGCACCATGATAGGTGCATCCTCAACAAACCTTGTGTGAGAGAAAAGTTTTTTTTTAAGACAATGTTGTCAATGGTAAATGAACTAGGGGCTGGACAACTTAAGAGTTTGAATAATAGATTATTCCCCAGAGGGTTTTCAAAAATGAATATTTTATTAATAGCTATAAGTTTATGTTTGTTAATGCAATGTAAAAATACTAAAGGCTGCATGTTACATTGTTTAACAGAGTATAATTGTTCAAGTGTTGATAGAAGCTGTTGTATATTTATTTCAATGGCCACCCGCGGTGAAACTGACAGACTGTGTGCTTAAGAGGAAATGGTGTCTGATTACTGCAGGGAGGTTATATAGAAACAATATTTTTTTCCTTTCATTTTTGCATGCTAATTTTCTTTCTGTTCTTAAATATCCAAACTAAACCTTGTAGTGCTTCTCACGATCCCAATCAAAATTGCATTATAACCATTTCAGCCCGAGTAATAAAAAATAGTAGAAGGGTCTCGACCCGAAACGTCATCTGTCCATTTCCTCCAAACGTGCTGCCTGACCCGCTGAGGTACTCCAGCACTTTGTGTCTATCTTTGGTATAAAGCAGCATCTGCGATTCTTTTTTATGACATAATAAACAAAGTGTTCCTTAATTCATCCATTGTGCTCTATCCAATTCTTGGTATGGATATTCACATTGTTGATTCTCAATATTACACTGCATTGGCCCATAAACAGGAGCCAACTTCCTCTTTGATGTCATGTTGTCATGGAACAGATTGTGTAAATGCTGGAATAGATAGGGTTAATGCACAGTCTTTTTACGCAGAGTAGGGCAATCAAGAAGCAGAGGACATAGTTTTAAGATGAGAGGTAAAAGGATCTGAGGAGCAACTTTTTAAGGGCCTGTCCCACTTTCACGACCTAATTCACGACCTCTGCCGAGTTTGCCCTTGACTCATACTCGCAGCATGGTCATCACGAGGTCGTACATAGGTTGTGATGATAGTCGTAGGTACTCGTGGCATCAAGCAGGTTGGGGCGTTTTTCTAGCATGATGAAAAATGTCCAAGAGTAAAAAAGGTCGTGAATTAGGTCTGAAAGTGGGACAGGGCCTTTAGTTATATTACATACATCGGGCGCCGTGGCGGCGACTGTG